>NC_051846.1:198672202-198690804 GCF_002237135.1 Teleopsis dalmanni
TAAAATGTTAAATTCACATATAGTTTGGTATATATATGTGAATTTGATTTATTATTATTTATTTTACTAAATATCACTTAAATATATGTATTTAACTGTACATTAATAGAATGTGTATGTATTCTATTAATATGTATTCATTATTGAAGTAGTAAATATATTCCTTCAACTTATATAGATTTTGCAAATTTCACTTATCTAATTGATGAGGTATTGGTATTTTTATTGGAGTTCAGCATGAAAAGCCGCACAGGAAGTTTATGCAGCATTGGAGTCGGTTTTAGATAAGACATAGTAAGAAACAACAATATTTATTGTAAATCAAATAAAAAAAAAGTGGAAATGGACTGGTACGTAAAGGAACACTTAATATCATTAATAAGATATCGTTCTCGCCCAATTAAAGTATCATAACAAGTGTAATTAGACGACAAATGTCCACACACATTGTGGATAAGACTCATTAAGTTTGGAAGGAATTATTGCACGCATTTTGTCATACATTTTAATTTTGCCATGCACTGCATGGATGCAGTCCGGTACGTTCGAGTACACACACGGGCAATTATGTTCATTAAACTTAATTACAGCAAACTAGGATTGCATGAAAATATCTACGCGCAAACTGCCTCCCAGCGTTTTCATGTGCGCAAAATTAGACAGAGCACCAGACAGACGGATAGCCAAACAAACAAACAAGCAAATGAACAGATACACGGTGAAAATGATGTTGCACTTGTGCCATGTGCTGCTGATGTTGCAGATACTGCGGATGCTGCAGATGCTGATTCGGTTGCTGTTTCGGTTGTGTGGCTGTTGTAGCACAGATTTTTGAAGACTGAAGGAGATTTTGATGTGTTATGATAGGAGGATGCGATATTCGTATGCAGTATCAGCAGCAGCGGCAATAGCAGTCACTGTGATCTGTGGTGTTATTGTGAGGTGAAGTTCATGTTGTATGGTACCGAACGCAAATGAATTATTACAGTCTCATTATGTGCGATGAGTTATGTGCGGCGCATTACTTTTCGTCATTGCGCATGATGATCATGGTAAGTGAGCGAATGTATGATGAAGAGGCTTGAAAGCCATTTTACGGTTAGTGCTTGCTTGGTTTGTGTATATACGTATATATTGCATTATGCCGGCTACAGTATGTGGGCATAGTTTTGTGTATGTACGAGTACATAAATCGAGCAGTTAGCAAATGATTTACATTCCAAAAGACAGCAAATGCACCGCTTTGCGGTATGTGATGTTATGCGTATAAGTAACTCCAAAACAACAACAGATGGATGCACGGAATATTAACAAAAACGACGACAAATAACAAGACATTCAGATCGACTGCTGAAACGCTTCCTCGCATAAATATCACCAGCAATTACTCAGCCGTAAGTAAGCCGCTCACAACGAGATTTGGCACAATGCTGCCATAGTCCAGTACAGCTAACCACCACATTACAGTAACTCATCATATTCTGTCCAAACATGGCGCTAGGCATATACAACGAACTCCGACTGTCCATTCATGTCTTGTACCAAAATATAACAATATAAATATTATAAAAATAAAATTTAAAATCAAAATAAAAATAAAAATAAAAATTAAAATAAAAATAAAATATTTTCATATGTGAAGTGGAGTTCACTTATATTGATTGCTGTGCGTGGAACTTTTACATTCATGACCGGACTTCTACGAGCTGGCAGTGGTGGTACGTCTGGGCGGTAATTTGTTAAAACTTCTTTACTTTTCAACACTCAGCGTGCTTTTTCTTTTATATTTGGGTTCGTATTGCTGTCGATTTGTCGGTCAATCTGTCTTCCCGTCTCTTTGCACTGCAACTAGGAGCTAACTTAATTGTTGCCCTTGTCGGGCGATGGCTTACTCGTTGACTTATGCGCCACTGATACTTTTCAGATATTTATTACAAGGTATGAGATATACGTTGCTGCGAGATTCATTGAGTGCAAGTTGATTGTCGGTTCATTTGTCTGTGCGTCAGTATGTCAAATTTTCCGTTCTTGCATCGCATACAGTTTCGGTGGGCTGTAGCTACGTCTCAGTGCCCGCAGTCATTCATAAATTTTCTCAAGTGTTTTCGATAGGAGCAAAGAAAATTAAATTGGTAAGCTTCGCCTTTTGCTGTCTTGCTGCATGTGAACATAAGGTGCATTGCTGTTACCTGAGGGCGGCAGCAAATTAATAAAAAAAGTTGTGAAGAAAGGTGAAAGGAAACTTTTCAAGAGTCTCATGTAAATAATATTTAAATAATAAAATTATTAATTAAAAAATTATAATTTTTGCTTTCACGAATAATTGTTTACGTGACAGTTTTTTTTTTGAATTGAGTTATTTTTATTTTAACACATACTTATGTTATTTAAAATAAACATAACTTTATTATCTTACATATGGTACAGCATAAATGAAGTTATTGGCTTATTTAAAAAATCATTCACACGATTGTTAGTGAAGAATATACTAAATTAACTTCGTCAAGATGTTTGCAACACATTGAAATAGATGTATGAGACCATATAAATTACACGATACTCACACTTTTTTCCATTAATGATATATTAAGTACTTATGAATATTTGAAGTGCAGTGAAAGATACGACGAAGGCTATAAGAACACTAAAACAGTGTATACAAAACGATACCTGTCTGATGTGTTCCAAATTTAGTGGAAATGGATGATCAGAAAGGCTGTTCCATATAAAAACCCTGTTGGAAAGGAATTACAATATTTCCGAGGTAAGGCATAGCTGTCGAAAGAGTCCACAAAAATCCAGTAGCCATCACCCAATACTGTTTGTAGTAAAAATTATAGAGAGTTTTACTTACGGTACCCGATCAGCAATGTAATATTTATACTACCCGATACAGCTTGGAGTACTTATTCTAGTGAGTAAGTTGCCTTTGACGGTTCAAAATTAGTGCTACAGGAGTTAGATTAAACTAGGCTTCGACTGTCCTTATCAATTGAGTTTTACCGGTTTAATGGGAGTATCGTCGTGGCTGTTGTAAGAACCTAAAGCTATGTGAGTGCAATGACAGTAATCATTATTTTCATTCAAGTTAAAGCTGCAATATCCAACCAGGTGCTAATGATCCAAAGAACAGCAGAGGTCGTATATAGGTCTCGTCCCCTTACAAGAAGGAAACTATATTCAATTATATAGTTTTAGTTGATACCAGCGGTGTTTCTTGGAATTCCAATAGAGTCGTTTATCGGCTTATTATATGTTACTGATATGAGTGTTAAGAGCATCGTGTTGTTAAGTTTTATTACCAGGTAATCACGTGTAAAAACTATGGACTTTGTTCTATACAGGATCTTGTGAAAACCTCTGTTAATATTGTAGCAGATTAAAAATACGCGGAGGTGTTCTCATATTTTGAAATGCTTCTATTTACTTTACTAGGTTAGAAATGCTATTTTTTTTTTTAAATTATTATTTTGTTAGATATTATAAAATAGTATCAATGTTAGGAAATTAATTACTGAAGTATACAAATTCTTGTTGTAATAAAATAATGCTCAGAAACTTTTCGTGGATCTACATATGAGTCTTAAAATAAATAAAATTGGTAGCCTTTATTTTAAAACGCCTACATAAACTTTCTGTTAACAATATGCCTATATTTATAAATCTAATTGAATTGGATTTTACATAAAATTAATCTATAATGCAATTTATTAACTGTTTTTATATATTTTTAGGTTTTTATATTTATATTTATATATGTATATTTTTTAATCCGGCAACAGGTCCCTTTTTGTTAAATAATTCAAAGTTTAATATTTTTTTGTTTTTTTTTATTATACTCTATATTTCGACTCTTCTTGAGAGTCATCATCAGGATTACGATCTAATATTAACTAATATTATTAAAACTATATCTACGTCATCCTCTTTATTCTTTCATCTATATTGCACACAACTGTATTAAGTATATATTAAACAATAGGTAATTCTATCAGTATAAACGATAATGTGACCTTGGCGAAGTCATGTTTAGAACTATTATTAATTAATTTCTATATTAAAAATTTTAAATTAAAATATTTTTGAATTATCTTAAATGATTTTGTATTAATAAAATACAATTTCTATCAATTACATTGTATCGATATGTATTTTGTAAAATCAATCAAAAATTTTTTTCATAGTATTAGTGTTAAAAGTAACTGTTAATAAATATTTATTTACTAACCAATAATGATATAATTTTTCTAATTTAACTTAATATTTGATTAATGACGTTGACTGAAACTGGGTTACTAATTTTTCTACTACTTCATTACTTTCCAAGTTAGTGTCTGTACCATCAGCGATATATGGCAATCAATTATTATGATATCAAAAAAATGTTTATGTATTAAAAAAGTTATTATTTTCTGTTAAGAAACAAGAAGAAGAAAGATTGAATATAAGAGTGGAAAGACTTTTACAAATAATATATTTAAAATGTAATCGTTCGGTTTCTTGTTTGGTATGTGCTGTCATTAACCTGCCACCACAATTTATCAAACAAAACTGCACACAACTTTACACACTGAATTAACACAAAAAGTGCCGTAAAGCTTTAACCAAAAAAAGTGCTAAAAAGTGGCAATAGCGTGATTTATACGCGTAAGTAACTGTTGAGAAAATGCGCTTCATTTACTATGCCAAATACGAGTAATTGCACCACTTCAGCGCGATTCCTCGGTTCCTTGATTCCTCGATTTCCGATGCGTCGATGCCAGCCCAAATGCGCGTATATTTTATGAGGAGAAAAACTAAAACTCATAAATGCAAGAGTGCAGCATGAATCTCTGAATTCGCAGACGCTTTCAGTACTTTCCGTCATTACCACCGATTTCGGCTGTATTTGTAATGCATCGGTTAATATGAATAAGTAAGTCGTCGCTGAATATGTACGGGTACTTCACTTGCATACTTGAGATATCTGCCACAGAATACGTGTGTGTAAGTTAACGCATTACGTTGGTTACGTATATTATGGGTCTGAGTCAATAATAACGTCAACAAAATTCAATGAATTTATCACAAAATTGCGAGAAACTCAGGCGAATTTCTGGGAAAATTAATTGAACTCTGAGCACTGGCTACTTTGTCTCTGTCAAAAGGAAGAAAAAAGCAAAAAATTGGGAATGAAGAAAGAAGTTGTTATGTTGTCTGTGGCATATTTGCACATATTTCGCATATGAGAATGTTTGTATGTGTCAATATTTTGGACACTTTAAAAGATTGTTGACTTTTGTAAGGTTCTTCAGATTTAGTGGGCATGAGTATAATAATTATGAAATGAAGTGGCGCTTGACTTCGGCGGTCAGTTAGTCCAGTAAACCATTAATTGTCATTTTTGGTGGAGTAGCTACCCTGGCTAAGTAAAGCGACATCGTCAGCAGTCTGATTTTACCTTGTTTTGTTTTAATTTTTTTTTTTTGTTAAGACAACGCATTTGTTTCTCACACAATTTTAGTAAATATTTTTTTTTTTATTTTTAAACTGGTATCTTCTGAAATATTTCATTTTTAGATGAACTATATTTTTAAGCGGCGTTCTTAGTTTAAATGGAGTCCGCGATAAAAAATAGTTACTTATTTTTATTATCATTATTTGCTAAAATAATATAACGAAGATTTTTTAATTATTGGGACGTACCCTTAGATGTTTTAAAGTAACGTCATATTGAAGTCAATGAATATTCACAGATCAGGAATTATTTAAGTTTCATAAAGAAATATTATTGTTTAATTAATTATTATATAGATACATTATAAAATTCTGAATGAGTTCTAGATTAAGGTTTTTAAATTTATATTATATTTCCTATAGCTCACAGTATATGAATGTTGCTTTCCTTCATCATAACATGAAGTCTTCAATTGCTTCAGAATTGTGAAATAAAAGTAGATAAGCGAGGTACGTGTGGAACTGTGAATCAAATTAAAAACAGTGAATATCCATACCTTCACACTTAAAGATATAAATTACATATATATATAAATATTAAATATAAATAAAATCATAAAATTAAAATTTTAGCTAATTGAGTTTTAAAAGATAAGCTGCATATATTTTCATTACAAAGCGTTAACAACTTTACAAACAAAATATTAATCTGAAGGCGTTGGATATAGATATTAACCTCAATTTTACTGCCGATAGAAAATAACTACGCTAGAAATAATTTTGAATGAAACTACTTTCATAAATAAGTAGATCGGCTATACTTGTTAGATAACATTGATTGGTAATAGAAAGTTTTCATTAAATTGTGAAATTAAGTGAAGAAATATTGTCATGTATTATCTTTAGCCTCATTCTTTTCTGATATATTGGTTATTAATTCAATCAAAAATGAGATAATGCGTATAACCTGGGAAACGCATTCTGGAAGATTCTGAAATTTGCTTTTAAATTTATTTGTTAAAATACTAATATCTGATATAAAATCGCTAATATAGATAAACTTATCGCTTTTCACTAATCACTAATAATATAAATGAAACTAGGTGTTTTTATATATGGTTTCTGAGACTGTATGTAAGAAATGGTCTTCAAACAATTTCTATCCCCGAGATATCTAAGGCTCCTACTGGCTAAGTTAACTCCTTTATTTACTGGTTTATGGGTTATTTATTCATGCAAGAACAAAATAATGATGTGAATGTGAGGGACTCGTTCAATCTATGATTCATATTGTTGAAGACTTTTGAATGCTTGAAACTACATTCCATATAGGTACATCTGTGAAATTCCTAAAAAAAAATTAGAGTAAATTTTTCTAAATATGGTGTTACTTGGATATATGTAAAAATGTTTGTTTGAGATTATATTAGATGAAGTGGTTTCAAGCAATTCATTTCTCCGGGTTATCTACACGTTAGTGATACTAGATGTGTGAAAAGGATTGCTTCAGTACACGACCTTCTTCTCTTTACCTTCTAATTGCATTTGTAAAACTGATAACAAAACTAAAGAGAGTAGCTCTTCTTAAGTATGGTATTACTATGGTATATTTAGAAATAGTCGTCTGAGATTCTATTATAAGAACAGGTTTACAAACGTTTTTTCTCTCCGCATTCATTAGATATCAGTGGAATGAGGTGTGTGCAATCTCCTAAAATAAATGCATATATATTAAAGTAATCTCTACGGTCACAGCACTAAACAAGTCCTTATGGAAACAGTAAAAATCAAGAAGTAAGAGAATGATTTTACTAAGTCTCGTGTGGCATGACAATAATAAAATAAAATATATATTTATACATACTTAATATATACAAATAATATATATACAATATATAAGCAGTATATAATCGTTATAAATGACACTACAACGTTGGAGCATAAAGGTAGGCTCTCCAAGCACAGTAGTCAAAGTATATTAAAATAGTGTGGTTTTAAGTAAGTTATATATTAAAAAACAGACAACGGTTGCTGAAAGTATTTCTTTTCTTCTTCAATGCTATATAATATCACACTTTTCACTTTACGAACAAAAACCACAGTAATAAACGAAGTGTTAATTTTATTCCCCTCTAAAGTACGAATATTTAAGAATGATAGTTTGTGTGGGATATATAAAGTATATAACTTAAGAATTTTAAACTCATAACTCCAAAGAATGATTGACGGTGACTTCAACTTAATAGTTCAGCAATTTTGAACTTATAGGTACAACGGATGTTAAGATATTGGCGAGCAAAAGATATTATTTTAATAATTTCAACTGTGGATTAAAATACACTAATTATGCTAAAATATATCATTTATAATTTATATAACTAACAATACATAACGTCTTTATTCTTCTAATACTAATGAAGTTAACATAATTTATATTAAAAATATTATAACAGCATTATTGTTATGCTTTAAAATTAAAACATAGAAGTACAACTTTTAAGCGTAGCGCCACCTGGTTTCACTATTATATCCATTAGGTTTCTTTATAGTATATTACTTGTACTGACACCGAATTTAGTAGTGCCTGTTACGGACTTTATGAACTTTTAATCTTTTTTAATTTCTTACTTAATTGTTGTTGTCTACTTTGTTGCTATACGCATTCTGTTCGAGGTTTGTTTAAACATTTTCAACAAGTACCTTTTAACAAGAGTCGGAGAGCGTTACCAATGTGAGTACATTCTGAAATACTAAATTTGCCTTCACAGTGCACATCCGTACATTGGTCAATTAAACCGGATGGGCACATTTCGTCAAACAAGTGGTGGTATTTTAGTAGATTTTTACATATTAACATGTTAACATTTTTGTATCTATATACCGAAGTATATGTGAACTTTGTTTTTTTTTTGATTCTTTGCTTTCGTTTCATTTTGGTTAATGACAAAGACTAATATTTTCTTCCTGTGACATTTCTCTTACATGTGATCTTTTCTTTCATGTCGTAGTTGCACAATTATCTTGGCTTTGGCCCATTGTTGAGTGTTGTAATCCGTAATATTGTTTTCGGTGCAAGGTTTTTGTGTTACTTTGTCTTGTTTTTGTAGTGATTATACCGCCAGCGCTCTATTTACCCGGGACCACTCAACGTTTTATGGAAATTTTTTGTTGCATTACATTGCTAATGTGTTAAAACAATAAACACCAACAAAACGTTGCAGATAGTATCTGCTGATAAAGTATCTACTTGTGATCCGTGTGAAAGGGTTTTGTTTTTCTTCAAACAAAACACAATGTATATGAATACGTGTCGATTTATGTCAATATATTATTTACAATAAAACTGGTTGCATATAAGGAATTTCATGGCATGGAAAATTAAATTTTGAATAAGTCACAATAGTTAATAATTTACAAATATTTGTTGGCGCAATGGAAAGAGGCAGTGAGTGCAAATGCTCATACGGTGGTGGTCCAAATTGGTTGCCTTATGATATGTGAACAACTTATTATTGTTAATGTATTTAAACATATTCTGTTAGACTATGAAAACGTAAAGTGATCTTGTAGTTATGTGTTTTCAACTTTTGAGATTTAAAAGAATCATAATATGTATTCAAGCATTTACTCGGACTTTATCAAACTAAAATATCAGCAACGGAAACAATAACTCAAAAATATCACCAAAATAAAAATTTTTTGGACAAATAAAATTTATATACATTCACATGTACGTATATAGTGCTTCAGTTTATATGACTTCAACTACAATAACATATAAAACAGAAAGAAATAAGATATTTTTTAATTAATTGTATGTGAAAAATCACATTTTATGAGTTCTACACAGCAAATGAATTCACGTATGCACACTTAATATAAAAGAAAACTAATAAAACATTAAGATTAAAATCGTATTTCATCTCTGTAACAAAGCAGCAAACTGAAAAATCGGTCTTATTAAGTTCATATAAATTTATAGGCCTGCGCGTACACTTACAGGTATTCTTACGCGACAAGTAAAGGAGAAAGCGGCGAAGAGTTCATTGAGCGCCACCAACTTTTGGGGATTACAGCACTCCAGAACGCATAACATCACATACTCTGCGATTAAAATTTGGTAATTTCTTCAGATGCAGATGCGCATGCACTCATCACGGCTAAGACGCAGAGAGGAAGGCAAGTTACAGTTTTAATAAATACAAATTTCATTAATATAAAAGGAGACACTTGCATGTACGTCCAACCAACTTACAAGAGTTTTTTTATTGTATATTGTTATAAAAAAAATGTTAAATGTTGCAGCGGCAGTTGCGTACGTGCGGCACCTAAGTACATAAGCCACATTTTCACATACATAATACCGTAGTGTATATGGGCCGTTTTTAATGTGTTATAATTTAAGACTTTATCTAGAAATTATTAAAGAAAGTAAAATCATGACTTGTGTCAGTTAAGACGACTTTTTACACACTACTACATAGCCATGTATTAAATACTCAAATAATTTACAATATGGGTTCCAAGGTGAATAGGACTTTTTCAAATCCGTATTTGTAGTTTGGGCATGTACATATGAGGAAGAATATTTTTCGAGGTCTTGTCAAAACTTTTTTAAATTTAGAGGCATAGAATTGAAGTTAATGCGTTCAAAATAACAGTCCTTCAGGATGTCAGAAATGTCTTCAAATAAAAATATAAAAATCGTGTGGTGCCATATTATAATGCGAAACATTGCTGATCTAATTGTCAAGAAAACAATATTAAAAAGTTCTTATTAAAGAAGTTAAGTATTATTTATGAATTGACCAATTAGGCCAGTCAAAAATATACACATAAAATATTTCCATTAAAAAAATGAATTATTAAAACAATTCTATTATTAAATACAAGTGAAGCCCATAAGTGAAGAATCTACGAAACCGATGCATATATTTACCAATAGATGGCCTCACTACAAATACTTAGTAATACGTACGAAGTCCGGTCAAAGTTAAAATTTACACTATAAATGTACTTCAAGAAAGTATTGTCATTGTAAAATATAAAAGCAAGTATAAACATATATTTTGTACCATATTGTATGAGACACTAGCAACGAAAAGAACAAGGATATACTAAATAGGATAGTGGTAGATTGTATTCAAATATAGATTGTATATTGATTGTATATAGTGCAACGTTTGGGTTTATGAAGGGTCTTAAAATGGTAAGAATATGCGTTATAAAATATAGAAATAGTATATATAATTTTATAATAAGATGCCCCAACAAACTGATTTGCACTACACTAAGATTATATTATGAAGCTGCAGATGTTATAAAGTTTTTTCTCAAGATAGTTAATAGTAATATACTATAGTAATATTCTTCTCTCAAAATAGTAAAATAAATCCTTTTGTGATACATAGCGAGCATTACTTAGACTTTACATACTATAGCGTATAAGATTTTTGTAAAAATTTGTTAATACTTTATTAAAGTTTTCGAGATTGTAAGGATATGAATACCCACGTGGTGGTGAAGACTTTTCTGTTTTCGTTTGATTGCGTATGATTTATAAATACAATAACAATTTTGTTAAAAATCGGGAACAATCTCCTTTTCACTTACGCTACCACAATTTACCACAATATAAGCCGTATTAAGATCTTCTAAGAACCTATCTTTTTTTTGGTAATTGAGTTTGACTGAATCTCTATCCATCTAATCTCCATCTAGTTCTATATACCTTTGAAAGCATAATGTTAATGTTTTTTTCCCGTAAAATTTTTTAAATATACTTACTTAATATTAAAATTATTAATTTTGGTAAATAAGAATATGTTTTTGCTTCAAACCAATCCTAAAAGTCAAACATATCAAACTCCAGTGTAGTTCAAACTATAAAATCTCAGTAGAAATTAAATCGGCAGCAAAGAAAAGGGGTGCACACCGTTTACTTAGTTAAATACTGTCAAGGGAACACCCGAGTTGTGATATCATTTTTTTTTGGTTTTTGTTGAATGGTCAAAAGTTAAAATTCTAACATGTTCAGGCAATAATAAAACATGATCATATGTGAAGATGATGACGATCATCATCACACAAAACGCATCCTATACGACGATGATAAGCATCTTTCAGTGCGCGGTTGCATCACTTGCATATTAAAATGTTTTATGCTGTAAGAGACAAATAGGAGCAAACATCGAGCACGTACGCTTTACAAATAGGGGAAATGCCTGAAAGGTAGGGAAAAATATAATAATGACAATTGTTGATTGTTGAAGATAAGGACTTCTGGCAGTTATTCAAAGCCACGACATTAGTTAGAGTCAATTGGATTGTTATAAAAGTATAAATATACGTTGTTGCCAGCATTCACCTGAGGTACTTGCGGTCATAATAGGAAAAGGATGCTATTCAGACAAAATTAGATCTTTTAATTTGATAATTTTTTTGTAACAATAGTTTTAAAATTAAAACTCTTTATCTTTAAAATTTTATTGTATTTTGTAGTCATAAAATATAGAAACAAGTATATAATTTAATTCATTTTTTATATTTGGTATTTACTTGCGATGAGAAGGATCTTGAATGAATCAGATTGCATTAATTAAATAATTCGTGCGGGAACAAATTATGTATGCTGTGTAATACTTTAATCCTGACAATTTTAATTGTAACCAATCTTTGTGAACATTTTGAAATGATAATGATATGATTTTGTAAATTTGCGTTCCTAACTTTTTACTTGATGGAACAGCATTTCCTAATCAATTTTAGTTTATTTTTTTTTTTGTTCAATTAAAAAAGGTGGATAAATGTTATTCGATATCAACCACACGTATTAAGTCAGACGTAACTAATTTGCAATATGGTGTCCGACCAACAGCTAACAGCTAAGATGCCAATACACACGCCTTGTTGATTGATGTGCCACCATGATGAAGTCTGAAATTCGAAACCCATTCCTGCCAACAATACAAAATACAAAATGTCAAACAGAATTTGATACTTTTTTAAGTGAGCCACACTACATTAGCAGGAATAAGAAAGCAAAGTGCAACGGTGTGGTTTCTGGGTGCACGATGCCACCATAGCACTTGTTGCCATCAAATCCGAAAGGTGGTAGAGAACAGTTTTATTGACTCTGTATTAGGTTGCAGTTGAAAAACTACTTTTATATCCTTTAGAAGTTGTACAACAGAAAAAGAGACGACTTTTCGCTGCTTACTTTGGAGAAACCATTTTGTAGGTAGACACCAGAGGAATTAGATGAAATTTTATTTTAACAGATGTCGCTATTGTGTAGTTTTTACATTGAAACTCTGGTAAAAATTCATAGTAAAAGTTCAATGTTGTCTTATTTCAGCACACATGTGCCTGCATATTTGTAAATGTTAATTAGTTTGTGTGAGATTGTTTTTGTCATTATTGTCTTCGAGAGATAACTAAGCTGCATTTTAGGATGCTGTGGTGTAGCAAACTAATCACAAATTGTAAATCGTATTTGCTCATATGATTATAGCTTGTATGCTGTTTATTTATTGTAATCACACCCACTACTGTGGTATGCAAATTATACTTCACATGCTGACGATGAATAGTTGCAGGCGCCTCATATGTTTATGGGCTTCATTATGTATGCCAGACATTACTGCATTTTTATTTAACTTATGCATTTCTCTATGGTATATAACTTTAGATTGTTTCAGTAATAATTTCTTTTTTTAAAAGTTCAATAAAATTTACGGAGTTTTACCAATGTACTAATACTCATATAAGATATTAAAACGTTTTTAAATGAAAAGGAAGAATTTTTTATATATGTGATAATTGTAATACTGTCATAACATCTATAATATAAATTTATTTCTGTATCTTGTATCTGTATCTTTTTATAGAAGCGATTATTTAATGCATACTTTTACTTTTTAATATATGATTCTGTAATTTTTATTTATAGAAATAAATAGATATAATTATTGAAGAATATTTGAGAAACCCCTGCTTTGAATGGAAAAACGGGGAAGGGGTGGTTGCCCAAAAAAAAAAATATTTATTGAAAATTTGAATCTCTTAAACCAAAAACCTTATCATTAATTGTCTGGCACCTCAATTCATAGAAAAAATCATTAAGTTTTTTTATATTTATTTTAAAGATAGTTAGAGGTTAAGAGAAACATCTTTGAAACATCAGTTTTTAGGATTCAACTATCAAAAATTAAAACTCAATTTGAAACTTGAACTATATAATAAAATTTAATCAATCCAATTATTTATTAAAAATAAGTTGTTTATTAGCACAATTTTAGTGCTAAACTATAGCATTTTAAATTAATTGAATATAATCAACTAAAATTTCTATAAATAAAATTATTGAAACAAAGAACTATTATGTAGTTATTATCAAACCTTATTAATATAAACTATTGTTAAAGTAAAAAATATTTTGGTAATAATGGTAGTAATGGTAAGTCTATGCGTAAAATTGTTTTTTAGTTGGTATATTGGCCAATAAAACTGATATGTGTTAGCTTATTGAACAAAATTTGCTATAATAATGACTAAGTAATATCAAATGATATTAATGTAAAATTTTCAAGCGGTTTTCATATCATGAATAGACTTCAAGATGTTATATATATGTATCAAATTTTATCAAATGCGTTTATTACTTATTATAATGTATTTTCTTTCTTTAATTTGCAGATCGTCACTTAATCACATATATAATGTATGACAACTTACAAACCTTGCTAATAATTTAAGGCAATAGATACCAATTGATGTTAAAAACAGACATTTACACGACGGTACACTGAGATCTATGTAAGCTATTAAAACACATACCATAAGATACGGTACAGGGACAGGTCTGAAAGCATCTTCTTCAAGGTATACTCTTACTTATTAGTCATACTTGTACTTATAGATTTTAAAGGCAAACAGCGGTACACTGTAATCTGTGAGATCTATTATACTATATACCATTAGGTGCTATAAAGTACTTCATAATTACTAATAGATCATAGAGACAAACATTGGTATTCCGTGATCTGTTATACTATTAGATTCTCTAGAAGAGTACTTTAAAGATTTTTTGAGCTTTCCTAAGCTAGTTGGTTGATATAACAAAATATTTTATATAATTTAATAAAGGCGAGCAGAGGTTTTTTTTTTATTCATTTATTTATTAGTGTCTATAAAGCTTTCAGACAAATATATGTAAATGTATTATAAATGTTATTAAAAAAATTGGTTTGTTTATAAATTTTAAAACAAAATAATAAAAAAGGTAAGCTTCCTACTCAATTGGTAAAAAAAATTATAACTATTCCATTGTTTATGAGACTGTGCTACTATTTTATAAAATCTTCCGAGGAAATATCATTCATTCAAAAATAATGTCAAATCCGTTGATATTTATGATTGGAAAGACATTTGATAAAAACAAAAAAATTTGAATAAATAAAAAATTTTTAGTAAATATTATGAGCTAAAGAAATTTATATATTTTGTAAGTATTTCCTGAACCCCCGCTTCTGCGCGAAAGAAAAAACTAAAAAATATTTTTGCGAACCGCGAACCGGAAGTATGCATCATTTGCACATCTTAATTGACAAATCATTAAAAAATCTACTCTAATAGTTTTATTTGGTTTGAATAATGAAATATATCAACAACAGCATCAATTTATATCTTACTTATTTACAAAAACCAAAAAAAATAGACTAAAATAGTTTAAAAGAATGTGGTTTTCTGATTGAAGATGGGCGTAGCGCTGATGTGATGTAGTGGGGGTTTGCAAATGTTTCTCCAAATAATATCAGAAGAACAAAAGGGTTAATCAACTGAACTTAAATAACTAAAACTAACAATTTCTCATAAAATAACACATTTTCACAAATACAATCAATTAGGTATCTGTATCTAATGCAATCGCATTGCATTTTATCTGAGATATTATTGAGTAATATTACCCAAATATGTATACGTTAATACCCTCACTAAAGCGCCCATTTTATTATTAAGAAAAAATTGCTTCAAGCCAACTATAAGGGCGGGAGTGGGTCACACAGTCTTATATACGACCCTTTAGCTACGTCCATGAATATGAATTTCAAGCAAAATATGAGTAATGTCATACATGGAGGTTAATCTATTAACATAAATCAAAGATTTGTTAACATAATTTCATCGTTATTTGAAAAATAAGTTACAAAAGAAAAAATAAAAAGTTTACTCATATCAGATCACTTAACACTCTCATATAATCTACCGGAAACGATGCTAATTTGTTGATTTTATGATAACAAAAATCAGCATTGTATAAATATTAACCCTTTGCATACTTTTAGATTTTTTGTCTCAAAAATAAGTTTTTAAGTACATCTCTGCAATTTTTTGAACTGAGAGATTTTTTGAGATTGAGATGTTAGAAGAAGTCATTACTTGTGCTGTAGTGAGGTTTGGTATGTAAGATCATCACTTCAAACTAATATAATTGCTTTGGCTTAATTATAAATACGCTACGCTTTCACTAAATAAATTAAAGCCATATAGAGTTAATACCTATAATCAATAACTGTATTTCTTAAACTAAGATTGGTGTTATAATTACTTTGTACTTGGGAACTTTATAACGAAGTATCCGTTATGATCATGGAACAAGCAACTAATGCAAAATTTTTTATTTGTTTCATACGAGGTAGATATATATAAATGATAGACTGTTAAGGTAGTTGACGAAGTAACGACTGTATTTTGATGTTTTGGCATCTTCTGTGTTTATTTTATTATAATTTTGTATAGCCCGCCAATATTTCACTAACTTATTTAGGCATTATTTGTGTTCTAGTATACATTTTCAGTCAGAAGAAAATGTCGAAATAGCAAGAGACTAAATTATAAAATAGATATGGACAATTATGCTCAGGCTTATAAGTGTATTATAAACAAATGACACTGGATATTGTTTATGTATTTTATAATTTTTATTCTCTTTTTGTTTTAACAAATTATTATTATTATTATTTAAATTTTTCCGCTATAAATTTTACATTGTATATTTTGTTAGTTTCCCTGAAGATGACTATCGAAGGTAATCAAATTATCGGATTCAGTTGAAAAATACATTAAAGATCGTGCTCTGAAACTATTCAATACAATTGACAGTCACAATAATCCAACACTCAGTATCCTAAAAATGCAGCGAAATTTGATAAACACAGGCAGATACAAAGATATCAGATCCATCATATTATAAAGCCCCGTAAAGCCCCGTATTTAGTGTGACTTAAAATTGTCCACAGATAAAATAGAGTAAAGGTGCTGATTCACCAACTCAGACATCTGAATATCAATATATCTTAATAAAATATTATTTTTTTTAAATATAAAAAATAAATTATAGTTATCGTATTTTTATTTAAAAGACCAATTAGCCCGCTCACAAATTATTATATTAACAAACTTATTTTTAATTATTAGCGTTTCTGGTTTTATGTGTCATTATATAAAGGTGAGTACGTAAAAGGTTAAAAGAATTTTTTTACAAAAAAAATTGCAAAATCTTTCTATAAAATATCTGTTGGAAATGAGCAATTCTTAATCAATTTACTACGCTATCAGTATATATATGGTATGTATATTGTAATTGATTAATTAATAAGCAATATAGTAATATAATTTTAATAAAATATTAGAAATAAATTGTAATATTATATATTTATTATTAAATTTAGAGAGATATTATTATAATTCTTTCTGTCTCTGTATATCTCTGTGCATAGTCTTCGGTTTCAATTTGGAAAGGTAATCTCCTATACTGATTTCGTATGTGAAATCAATCAATTGATTAGAAATTTTTATTATTTCATATATAACTTGTGTAAGAATACAAAGAACTATTGTGATGTTTATTGGTTTTTTATTTCTATTATATTATGTGGATCCTTTAGTACTCTTTTTAACAAATTATATATTCACACTATTTTAATTGTATTTTTTTTATATTTTTTATATATCATTTAAGATTTTTTTTTTCCGAAAATTTATTACCTGTAATCCTAACAAAGATACGAGTGCGAGTATAAAGACAAACGTGTTAAAAATTCATTAAATAAATTCTTTTACTCTTTTCTCATTTCCAAATGAACTTCAAATATTTATGCATACTTATGCGCTACAATAAGAGTTAAAAATATTGACATTCAACTTGTTGCAAAGGCAAATATTTACCAATGAAATTCGTGCTGTGCGAAACCGACTGATAAGGCATGCGAAGAACGAAGAACTGTTGGAGGCTGTGCACTGAGCATGAGCCAAAGTCAATAGAGGATTCGAATGTATTGAATGAACATGTTGCTTTGGTTATGTAAACAAGTAAATATTTGACTTCCGCCGATTATGTTAAGATGTTTGCTTAGCGATAAGTTTGATTAAATAGCATCACTCCCGCTTTTTCTTATCTCAATGTAGTCATAAAAGTGAGATACAAAAAAAAACTCAAAAAAAACTAAATAAATGATATCCAGGTGCAATATTATGCGCAATCCAACATAATAACATCGTGTACACTTAGCAACAGGACAACATAAACGCTATACAAAATAATTCTTTTCAAATTCCGTTTACGGGTTGGCCACACAGGCGCCACTATAGCCATTTATTTCGATTGTCCAAGCAGTTCCATTGCTATGCTGGCATGTATCGGTATGCTCATCTATTCAGAGTCTCTAATGAGCGTTATAAATCTGTATGACCTTTATGCTGTCAATTGGATTTATATTGTCAACTATTCTCTGTATTTACCACTACAGTTCGGGTCTGTTGTTGTTGCTGCTGCGTTTTGCTAGGTATTGTTATTTTGAGCCTTCACTGTTGTTTGCTTTATTGACAATTAAAAATTGTATTGAATTTTGATCGGCCACAGTCAATTCGTTCATTATCTGCGTATCATCTGCTCTCTGGCTTACGGCTGATGGCTGATGGCTGTTAGCTATTGGCTCTTGGCCGATGTTTATTGAGTTTGGTTTGGATTTTGTGAATTAAGTAGGGTTGTTGCTTTGCTTTGCTATATCGACATGCTGCTTTGTCGTACTCTATCGTGTCATGTATGTACGTGCGATCTGAAGTGGGTGCAAAATGTGAATTTTCACGCCTTTGATCTTTGACCG
>NC_051846.1:198690904-198706539 GCF_002237135.1 Teleopsis dalmanni
TACATGCTGGCAGCTGCCTGCTGTTGGTGAAGTTTGTAAACCTCTCTCATCGGTGCTATCGGTTGATGAGCCATCGTCGTGCGCATCTGGCTGCCTCTTCTTCTTCACCATCACTTCTTTTGTAACTTAAATAATGGGATAGAAGTCAGTTATAGCGTAATTCCAAACTAAAATATAATGCATACAATTTACAAAAGGTAAAACATAATTAACATATTTTTGCAACATTCAATTTTGATTATTTGATTATTTGGTTTTTGGATATCGGATTTCGGATTTCGGATATGGTATTTCGTATTTTTTTCAAGTCTGCAAATTTGGCCCAATTCGGGTCCTTCCCATTTCAATCATTACGTTGCGTATTGAGGTTAAGTAGAGACAATTAGCTTGCAAGAAAATTTTATCATAAGCAACAACAAATCTGATAAATTTTGACAGTTAATATAAGTTTTCAACAATATTTTAACAAATGTGGAAGCTAATTTTCTTTGTTTGTCTACACAAAATAATTTACATCGCTAAAAAGACGATGCGTTAGAGGCTTGGATCGACCCACGCACACAGCAGTACGAACTTTTTTCTTATTTATTTACCTTACTATGCTTGTAAACTTTAATAAAAACAAAATTTTGATATTTTTTCAATATTTAAATTCATTAAACATGTTTAAAAATTATTAATCAAAAAGTCGTCACTCAAAACAACGTGAAATTTTTCGCTCTCATTTTTGTGTTTTCTTTTGTCATTATTTTGCGTTTATTATGTTGGCAAAATTGATACGCTGTAGCGCCCCCTGCATGTGACTTTTGTTTATTCCAATAGAGAATTCTTGTGCGTTTTTCTGAACGTACTGTTGATATATGCAGTCATTATATCAAATTTATATAATTAAATAAATGTATGCACAGTAAAAATAAAATAAAAGTAATTTAATAGCAAAATAATAATTTTAATGTAATTGTAATTTTATTTTTATTGGACTACTACTGAGTTTGTGTATATTGAAATTATTTTCTCCACTTTTTGAATGCCACTGAACGTACTTCACCAATGCATATTTAAATTGAGAATATTACTTATATATTATTACATTTGTACGCATATTTTATCAAAATATGTAAAATATTTCGATATTACACAAGGAAAAAGATAAACAAATACATTTTAACTGGTAGTACATTTTGTTTATGATGAGCTGACGAAACATCTTAAATTTTAAAGTCTATAACTAGATTATAGTTTTAAAAATTTTTATCTGAGTCCGTACATATTCCCATTATGTTACTGCTTAAACTACTCTCTTCAACGGTTTATCAATCTGCCCATTATGGACTCCCTTCCATTTTGGATCTAGAAGAACTATACAAGTCTTACTCAAAGGGACCTATTCTTCGACTCTAAAGTCATATAAAAATTACTATTTTTAACAGGTAAATCAAAAATAGATGACTTGAATAATGACAAAACAAATGTATTTAACTTTTATCATATTTATAATAATAACCCCACAAATTGAAAGCTTTTGAAGCAAGCCAATTCTATAAGACAACGTATCATTTAGAATTTTTGAGATGCTTCACATTCATCTAATTCAAAACAAATCTGCTATAAGGATATCTTAGGATTAACCAATGATTAAGATTAAAAACATATTAAGATTAAAACATATTTATTTTATTTGTTCCTAGAACCATCGTAAAACATTTCATCAAGAGGAAATAAGTATTAGCTCAAAACGTCCATATCAGTTACTTTAGCTCGCTCACTAGGTCTGCGTCGTTCAATGACACACAATTTCAGAGTTTCAACACTTAACTGTTCTACCGGTGTAAATTTGTCACAATTGCTGAACATTTTTGCGGTTAGATTAGAAAACGTAACGGGTTCTCCAAAGATATCGCTGATCATATTTCTAGTGGAAACGAAGCGGGGATACATGAAGAGAACTAGTCGACCACTTTCGATTTCTACCACGCAGTTCAGGCAATGAAGGTTCTTGTCGTAATTTAAGCAAATAAAATATCCCTTAAAAGATACACGGTAACTCAGTAACAAATATCTTATATCGTCGTTTTCGATATATCCAGGACTGCGTTGCGAGTTCATAAAATTCGTACCAAGCCGAGTCTGTGTGGAAATCTTTTTGTGGTAGAAATTATAGAAAGATGCAGCGAGGCAGATCATGAAACAGTCTGATCTGTAAAACCTCAGAACCTAGGAACGTTCAATTGGATGATATCAGCTCGCAATCAGTCGAGAGATCCAGTTACAATGCCGATAGTAATAAATTTTTTATGTATTTAGAGATCGATGCTGATTTCTTAAATGCATTTTCATATAGAATATAACAAAAATATTAGACCATTCAGTTTCAAATTATGTTGGGTGGTTCTAGTTAGTTGTTAGTTGTGGTGGAGGGAGAAACAAGTTCTCCTCAATTAGCTAAAAAAACCGTTTTGAAACCACAAAACCTCGTAACAATGGGTAGTAGAAAGAAGGAGAAGCTAGAACCAGCCAGAGCCATTTATAAAGGTAACAATCTGGCCAATGCTAATACTAGAGATATCGTCGAGTGTGTTGACGAAGGGGACCCCAGAAACTTTAGACTAGTTTTGGCCAAACCTGGACATAAACACCTTTGGTGTTCTGGTGTCATTTTTCGAGAACTGGTAGACACACATTATAGGAAATATCACAGGGTAGGCCAAGTCTAACTCCATGCCATCTTATGATCCGGTGCCCAGGACAGATCCAGGACAGATATTAAACTAGATACCTCTGATTTGCTTCTGTTGGTGGTCCTATAAATATTCGATTATAAGTAACCAGTAAAACCGAATAAAATTATATTATATCGGGTACTAAGTTTTCTATTTTTGAATTGGGTTTCTACAGTATTTGAAGAAAAAACGGGTTTTTATTATTGCGTACTCGCTGCCTCGCACTTTTATTGTAAAAGGGAAAGATATATGTAAGTATTTGACTATAAAAGGAGCTATCTATTTTTTATTAATAAAACTATTACACACTATATATGGTTTAATTTTATAATTTATGGAGGCCATATTTTCGCATATAAGGTATATTAGTACAAACTGTAGTCTGAAGAGCCATTCGAACAAATGTTAAATAAAAGGACACTTAGCTTTTGTGTCACTGTCTCCGTTCACCACAAAGTCTAATCTCACTGATAAACCGCAAAGGAAAAGCTGATGACAACGAAGTGTATTGACGCTGACAGGAATAAATGTGAATGATCAAAGCGGCGGCATCACTGAACGGAGCTTGAAAGAAAAACAAAGCCAATGAAGCGCCAACCGCTGTGTTAACCACAGAAACAACACCAACAAAATGTTAATATGCAACGTAAGACATAAAAAAAGAATTAATAAAAAAAATTAAAAAGAATTTAAGTTTGCAAAATGCGATAACAACTGACAAATGTGCTGGTCCATTGGACACGCATGACGCAGCGTCAATTTGGATTTTGTTTCGCGTATCAGTTTTAGTGCAGCTGTCACTTTTGATTAATTCCAGATACTATTCCAGATATTTGTTCAAAGGAATACGACGCTTAGGGCATAAAAATATTTAATAAATAAATGTGATTATGAAAATATAGATTAAAACATATTAAAATCAAATATTTCTTCTTAAATTTTAGTTGGAACTATTCTATATCGTCACATCCCATGTACGCAACTCCACATTTAGACTTCGTGGATTTGAGCCCTACGAAGTGAAGCTGTCGATATTATTATCGGCGCTTATCTCCAATGCCAGTTTCACTCATTCGGCCGCAGTGGAAGTAGAATTTCTGGCTTAATTAAACGTAGATAAGCGTTTAAATTCATGTTGCATTTAAGACAAAAAACCCAGACGTACAAGAGAGACAAATTAAAAGGAAAAACTCAATTAAAAAAAATGAAAAAAAAAACAAAAAAAATTATAAGAAACCTGTATTCCCAGTGGAGGCCGCGGCAAACGATGAAAGTAGCTTCAATGATCCATTTTTTATGCTCCATGTTTCTCTATCTGGTGAATACATTAAATTTAAATTGCAATTAAAAGTACTAAAGATAATTTTTAAAATAATTTTTCATATAAAAACTTTATTTATCTAAGGAGCGCAATACGAGTATATTTTATGAGAAATCTTAACTATTACAGCTTAAGGAATTTTATCGATTATCGATAAACTGTAAATGAAATAAATTTTCATTTTATGAGAAAACTTTGAGGAAGTCTGAAAGAATTTTTAAAAAATTGGAAAGGAAATAACAAAAATGATAATAGCATAATGGCACTAAATTTTACACATACACATAGTAATAAAAGGAAACCGATATCTCTATTTGAATATGAACTATTATAGTAGTTTCCATTTTTAACCATAGGTAACACAATACAAATACCATGAGTTAACATAACATACCTTGCAGATGAGAATGAGCAAGTCTTTTATATGATTAACTGCTGTTAAGGTTTTAGACTAAAGCATCGAATGCCACAGTGTGAGACTTGAACCCACTAAAATCACCTCTTAGGAATGAATGGAGAAGATTTTCGCAGCATTGAGGAAACTTTATTACATTAATCAAGGAAGAGGTGTGAACATATAGGCTTAATAGCGAGCTTGGTTCATCTAAGCCAGAAAGCAGGGGCGTAAATTAGGAAGATAGATTAATGGTGAAGAGGTTGAGACTAGCGATAAACTTTGTGACCGCAGTGTCCTCCACACACTTATCAATGCGCCGAAAAATATCTTACAGAAAAGAAATTCCTCAAATTTAATCGACACCAATTAATGTTGTGTGTTTAGATATGGTGGGGAGCGGACCGTGTATAATGCTTCTGCTGTTTTCTGTACCATAGCACAATGTGGATATCGAATGAGATACAAATTATACAATGATTCTACCCGCGTATATTTTCATTATAACCAAAGGTTAGTAACAATAATAAAGTTTGATTGCGTGATGATCCCTTAACTAATTAAGGGATCAATCTCTATTAATTTGTTATAAACCCTGTTTAATACTAATTAGAGTCAAGGTTAAAGTCGTAAAACTCATGGCGGTGCTGTGTGAACAACGATCTTGTTACGTATCCCTTTCCAAAGTAAGTAATGAAGCTGCAGTTTAAAAGAGTAGAGGAAAAAGAAAGCAACTGAACACTTTTGTTGCAAATTCCTTAGCAAACAGAAACAAACAGAGATCTTCAAATGATAATCTTCTTCAACAATTAAGGTGGTTAGTTTTAAAACTTGATTTTTTGAATGAGTCGGTGGTGTCATATCGGCGCCTACTTACCATAGATAGAAGACGGAGCTCTGATAAACTTAAACCAACCAAACCAAAGAAACCTCTTTAAACTTAGACATTATTCAACTTCTTAAACAGGAAGCTGTACACATCAACAATAGGATTATATAAAAATCCTGGAACAAACTACTGGCTTGTTACATGGAAGCCAATTGTATTGTTCTGTATACATTATAAACAGATATTTTCTTTCGAATAAAATGCTACTGACTATTACCAAGCAACAGAACTTTAACACTTAAGTAAAAGGATGATTTTATGATTGGATCAGGCACACCATACGTAAGACCGATGATGAAAGTGAATCTAAGCGAGGTGTAGAACATCGTGGAAGATTTCAAACATTGTAGTGGATGACAGTCATGAAACTGAAAATCAAGTAACGAAATGCGAGTGCAATAGATGTAATAGTTAGAACTAGAAAACCTTTGTGAAATCCTTAAGCTGTAAGAAATAGAGAATAAAAAGAATAAGAGATAATAATTAAACTCAACAAGCAATACAATAGAAGGTCTGTTGCATCCAATATGACTTAAAGACGAACCACAGTAAAAGGTAATGTGGAGACGAGATATTTGTGGAACGATTTATATAGTAAGGTGAAATGTTCAGGAGATATCAGCAGCTCTAGTGAATACAGAAATGACAAAAGGCTTTCAGAGTTGAAAAAATCATAACAGGCATATTATTCCTCACTATGAAGAAGAAGAGGAAAATGGATTCTCTATTGATATGTAAGTATTTTTAATAAACATATAAATAAGAAATATATAAAAAAACTATGAAATATACAATATATCTGATAGCTCTTGTTGTCAATTATTTGTTGTATTTGCGTTTTATTGTCAAGTGTTTGTCATCATATCTCCTATTATTCGGTATTCTATGTACAATGTATTGGCTTTCGGGTTCACGTAGTAGTGATATGGGTTTTTATATATTATCGAATTACTTTCTTTTTATTTCTTTAGATAATCAATGTTCTGTATACACTTTTTGCCGATTGCTGTCCCGTGTTCTCAGTGCTCATTTAGTCCAATAGCAAACAATTTGTAAAAGTCATTACAATTAACTAAATATTATGCATATATGTATGATGGAGTATAATAAAATTTCAGCTTAATCGAATGAATAAAAATTAAAAAAAAACAAAAGTTTTAAAGCCCAAATTAGAGTTTACGGGGAATTAAAATACAAAACAATTTAGTCTCGTACCATTGTGCTCGTATTCAACAGAGAATCATCTCTTGCTAACATAAGCATAGGATGAGCAGTCCAGTACCACGATATGCCGATATGGATCATCGTCGACATTATGTACACATCATAAAATTCAGCAGTCAGAAGGCAAGTACGAGTATGCGCATGCGCTTGCGCACATTTACCCAGCCCAAACCGAAAATCAATACGATGAAGCATAAAATCCAAACCTGACTTTCAATTTAATACCAACTGCACACTGCACACTGCAGACTACACACTGCAGGCCAAGCTTGCTTCTAAGAGTGGCTGAACTCAGCTCCATGCAGTTCGATTCACTGGAGCTCGTCTCAGCTTCGTTCCGTTCATCTGAAGCCGCTCGTTGCAAGTCATTCCGCACATCGCGCACGTTTTCCTTTATTTTATGAAATATTGGCCTGGGGGCGGTACAATTTCGATGCATTTACAACGTCCAGGGTGTCGGTAATTATAGGGAGTTTATGTCTGGGGCTTCATTATAATACATTTTGTTTCAGTTTGATAGCTGAATTAAGCTGAAAAGCAAAAAGATTATTAAAAGCGCATAAAAGTAAAAAAAAAAAAACAATAAAAATAAAAGAAAAAAAATATTAATAAAAAACGAAATTAAAAAAAAAGAGTTTTTTTGTTGCCTTATTTTACATAATTTTTTTTTAATATTTATGGCATTATTTTTGTATGAAAACATCCACGCAATTTGCTGTCTTGGCACTTTAGCCGAAGTGCAGTGCATTTAATATTAAACTTAATTTTCTTAATAATTAAAATAATGCATACAATTTAATTACTGATTACTGCAGCGTTTTATATACAGCAACACCCTGTATGCTCTTCGTATGAGTTGCGTGTGCAGTTTCAGTTAAAAAAAAGAAAACTATTTTGTTATTACAAACAACATCATCAGCCTGATGAGTTTGTAATTAAATGTAATGAAGTCTCATAACAGTAGCAATAATAAACACAACAACAACATAAGCCACACCAACAGCAGCAACAACAACAACAATTGCAACTGCAACAGCAACAGCAACAGTTGCATTCAATTTGCAATCTTAAATCGCATAATTATACATTGTCTGATGAGAAAGATGAGGCTGTGTGTAACTGAAGCAACCACAAGTTACAAGACCGGCTCCTTAACTGGAATGCTTAAGGCAGTCGAGTTTATGGCGGCGCTTCTAACTAAATTAATGACTTACTTAAAGGAATTTATCTTCGCAAACAATACGAGTAAAAGTTAAATAGCAACTGGTGTTGAAATAACAACTTTAGGTTTCTACGAAGAAAGCCCCAAAAACTCTGAGCACATTTTTTTCATTAAATTTCTAAACTAAATCAGTTACTATACATACTAATAAAGCAATCTGAAACCACCTACCTATTAGTAATTTGAGAAGTACAAAACATAAGAGTTTCATGGACAGGACTAACCGATAGATAATAGTAGCAAGTAGTGTAATCATAACTCGGAGATATCATAAGGTAAAACCTCCTCTACATCCATAAATAAACAAAAAATATAAATTTTATCTTTAATTTACCATAAATATATGGTATATCTTCCACTAGTTACCTTTTTTTATATACCTTGATTAGCCTTGACCTATGTATAACACATATATGCATAACAGATAACATATATTCCAAGTACATCCCATGATATCATATTATTATGGTGTTATTAGATAACAATTTTTTTAGTACAGTTAGCTGCTCTTATGGTTTATAAATAATTTCTTCCTTGCGGACAGTGCTCAACTTATGGCTAATATATGTACATATAGTATAGTTCAAAACTGGTCAAAGTTAACTGGTCAAAGTTAAAAGTGCATTCATAAGTATCATAAGCCAATAACAGCTAAAGTGCCAAGTAACAGCATTAAAAACAAAAACGAAGCCATATATGTATATTGTAGTATATTACATCTAAGTTAAACACTGCATGAATAACAACAGCCAAAGTGACAACAGACAGTATCAAAAACAAAAAAGAAATAATATAAAAGTCAAAGAGCAAGTGAAAGTGGAGTATTTATGTATTAACTTAAAATTAATTTAATTAATTATGTCTATTGTGGTATGTTTGATCGAAGTTAAGCACTGCATGAATAACAACAGCCAAAGTGACAACAAACAGTAGCAAAAACAAAAAATATATGATATAAAAATAAAAGAGCCAGCACTAACTACATACGTGACTGAAGGAAGATGGTTTAGTTTTTGTGTATTAAGTCAAAATTATTTTAATTTATATTAATAAATTTAATTATACGCGTTTCCTTATAATTTAATTCGTTGAATGTAATGAGAACCAATTAAATGCCTTGTTTAATAAGTTTAGTATATAATATTAAGGGTCTTTTCCAATAATACTCTTAGCTCTGCATTCTACATACTTAACTACATACTGCAACTACATGCTACATACGTCTTATTAACATATTTCATTTATGAAATCATTTAATTTAGTACTTTTCCCTCATTTGCAATTTAATTTTCTATTGCTTATCTAATTTATGATAATAACGCACTTTTAAAAGCTCATTTCAATTTTTCTTTATGTCTACAGTTTAAATGCTAATAAAATGGATGAGAAGAACCCATTAAAGTACAAAGCGGCGCACGCAATTGCGAGGGATCCACTCAGCAGAAAACCGCAACTGAACAGAGCTAATGGATGTAGCGTTGCGTTGCGTTGCGTTACTCTTCTAGTAGCAGCTGTTGGCCTACCTACCACTAGGTAAGAATTATTGAAATTCATTTGGACACATTAAGAAATAAAGTCGGTTTCAACCCGAAGCAATGCATGTATTAATAATGCACCGGTGGACGGACATTTGATTGCCACTCATGTAGCAGTGCAAATTCGCAGTGCAAAGGCAGCGAGGAGGCAACTTGTCTATATGAAAAATTTCTTGGAACCGTAAATGAATGCGCTTGCGTGTAGCTTTAAGCTGGCAGCACACATCCAAACACACCAGCACATGTAAAAACAAAATTAATAACACAAATTATGACGATGCAAACACAGAAGACACAGAAGATACACAGACAAACACACAAACACACGAACACACTCCCAAACTAAACGACGGAACACCAGAACAACAGATCGATTTGAAGAAGAAGAAGGATAAAGCTTGGGAGTTGCGCGAACCTCTTTCATTGCTGCTCTACACTTCGCAGGTATATCGTCGTTTCTTTCTTTTTTACTCGTTTTGCATTTGATTTTTTTCGTTTTTGCCTCACAGTTTTCCAATCTTAAGCAATTTCGAAGCATGAAGCGTGTTGCAAAGGATTTTCTCAAAGTTGATTGCTTTCGGTTTCAGTTTCTTCATATTCCGCGCCACGACCATCATTTGTGTAATGTGAACTGAAATATGGGGAGTGGCGACAAGGGAAGTACCAAGTTGTGTGCTTGGCTGTGCAGCTTCGGTCTGGGGGAACTTATGGAGTACGGATTATTATAATGACTTTAAATGCATAGTTCCTTTGCATTTAATTTTGGTGTCCGTGCGCAGACATAATGGATCGCAATTTCGCTTATTTGCTTACATTTTTATTGTTTGTCTTTGTTGTTGGCTCTGCACCGGAGTCTAGAAACCGAAAGAATAAAGATTTTTATTTAATGAATTTTTAGTGTGACGAATTTTTGTGTTATTATTGCAGTTACCATAAAATTTTGTAGTACACGCGCATCCACTCCAAGGCTTAACCAAACAAAAATAATTGAAAATGCGTTCTATTCATTGAGATGCATTGCAGCTTTTGAGTTACTGCATCTAAATCATTTTGTGAATGCACGAGCAACTTTTTAAATAGTTTTTCTCATGAATGATGCTGCAAGAATAAATAGCAACAAATTAAAAGTTACCTGATGACCAGACAGCGGTTCGTGTTGCCACGAAAACCGGAACATTAATTATCTATAAATTATGTCTTTGACTTAGAGCATATTTTAATATTCTAATATGAATCTCCTAAAACACCACCTTACAAAACTGGGTACACTTACGGATCCAAACTGTAGATTCTGTAAAGAGAATGAGGAGTCGGCCACACATGTGCTGCTACGCTAAACGCTAAAGCACATACGAAATAGGCTTCTAGGAATATATATTCTTACGGAAGAGGCAATAAAACGGTTCCATACTAGGTTCCATACTAGAGCCGATGGTCGCAGTGCCACATCCCCTAACAATAATAATAATATGAATCTCTTTACAAAATACTAAGGTCCCGATCTTACAATACAAAGTTCGCCCTTAAAGTCTTCCATATTAGGCTGCAAAGCGCCACTTAAAATTCAAGTAAATATCACTTTAGTATGAAATTGACACTTAATTGTGTATTGTACAATTGGCCTATAATATTATATATTATATAATGTTTACATTATTGTACTTTACTCGACAAATATGCAGCAATGCATGCCATTTTTCATACAAAACTCACAAAACAATATGCTAAATAGATTTGTTAAAAAGGTGTGTCCCCTGGCGGTACCGGTTTTTATAACTGTAGAGACCATTAAGAAAAATTCCTAATTCTACTTTTTCTAACTTGTAGATGAAAAGCACTTAAGTCATATGCAGCTTTCAGGTTAACATGACCCACCTATAATATTATTATATCCTCTCAACCAATCAAGAGAGGCCGCATGAACACTGCAAGACTTATTGTGGTTCTTTCTGGTCATTGATGTATAGGAACCCACGCATAGAAACTATGCATTCCTCATAAATCTCACTGCAGTAGTTGTGGAAATCTGCAAGAAAAAGAAATCATAAAACATTTTCTCTATGAATACTCGGCTTTGGTGTGCAAAAGAAATAGATTTTTAGGAAGATACTTCTTTGACAGTTTATCAGAATGTTTATCGGTGAGGACAAGAGACCTATTAATTTATCTAAATTCGACGGGATGGATTTAGTCTCTACTCTTTTATAATAGATCAGAGAAATGTGGTGGCAAAACGGCGAAAAATCGCTAATTGAGGTACATGGAAGTTATCTAATGGCCTGTCACTGCAACCAACCAATAGATTTGATAAGGCCAAGTGTAAATATAGTATAAAGCAAGATTAAAAATGTAACTTTCATAAAAGAATTTAAAAGATTAATATGTCAACAGTACAGACAATCTTAATATTAAAATCTGCTAAATGAAATAACAGTTTTTTGTATAAAATACATATAAAATCCATATCCTAAGAAGGTTCGATAAGTTTAAGTTCAAACATAGTATAAATTATAGATTAAAGTTCTATAGATTTTAAAGGTTTTTAAAGAATTGTTCAAATTTTTATGACATCAATTTAGACAATCTACTATATAAAAGAATCTACTAATTTAGATGCATGTCACATAGCTTCACTCACTCCATCAGTTGGTACTTAAATAGATATAACAATCAGTTATCAGGTTTCCACCTAACGCACCTTTCCTCTCAGACGTCTCTGCTGCATGCGTGAAATCTCCAGTATCATACCAGAAGTATGTTTATTACTTCTTTAACTTGATCATTCCATCGGAGACACGGTTTATCTCTACGTCTTCTTCTTCTTCCAACTGCTGCTTCAAATACCTTTTTTGCTGGATCATCCCGAAATCGCGAATTATTCGGTGAATTACAGCAATGTCATAATAATTCTCTTACACCTCATTCTTTATTTAAATACGGTAGTTATCGCCAACTTGTAGTGGATCAAAGATCTTACGAAGTAGTTTATTCTCGAAAACTTCCAGTACTGGCTCAGCATTCTGTTGTGATATGGCACGGCTTGTTTCACATGAGTTGTGTGACAGCCAAATTGTTATTATAAAATATAAACTCACTCTATTAGTTCTTCCTTATATCGCTATTTAAAAAGAACAAAGTATATATTGATCAAAAATATATCTGATCAATGGCGGCATTAAGTCTCATGGGGCTCACTTTTTCTTTTGTTTCTCATTTTAACTTCTATAGCGGAGGCATAACCTCTTCCCACACATCCTGCGACATCTCCAGATATGATCTACTTTGAAGAAAAATCACTAAAAAGTATTTAAAAAAATCAAGTTTCTAATATGTACTGCGCTATAAGCAATAACTATAGCTTAATTAATGTTTGTCGAAAGTGACAACTTTAGAACACAGACAGACTAGAGCTCAGCTGAAGAATTTCTTATGATATTCTTAAACTGAAATGCTTTTACTTTTACAATTTTACATTAAACAAATTTTCACTTATTCATTGTGTTTATTTCTTTGATTCCCGTTCACACACAAGTTCTGACTTGAGTCGAACCAATTTGGCCCAAGTGTTATCATTTAATGATTGTCGGGTGCAACAACGCATGAAAGGTTTCTGCAACATAATCTCTTGCTCAAGCTAAAGTCTGCCACATTGGCGCACTGTTTCATCAGACTTTGCTTTTATTGTTCCACTGCTGTTATCTTAAGCAAATCCAACGTTTTATTGTGGCGTTCAACATACCCGTACCCGAAGCAAGTCAACACACCAACCATGCCAGCTCAACTCAGCCCAAGCCCAAGAGTCTGGCTTAATATAGCGATAATCTCGACTCGATCTACTAATTAATTGACTCTTTTTGTTTTTTGTTTAATTTGCGTTGTTTTTGTTGTTGCTTAAGTTACACAACCTGTGGATGTAACAAAGTGTATCTGCAGTTGCCTTCGTTTTTACCGCATTGAGCCATTATCTCAAGAGCTGCCAATATGCATTGCAGGCTTTGATGGCTTGATATCTTTTCAGCTGGTTGCATTGCATTGTGGCTCCTACTGCGGGGCAAGGGCAGCTCTTACAAGCCACTTTTAATTTCTTGAATTTTAATGCTTGATGCACTTTGGCATTTTTTGTTGTGCCAACCGCTTGAGATATTCTAAACATGTTTACGCTTTTCATGTGTGGTAATGCGCAACGTCGTCCCCATCATTGCTATCGCGTTCTTTGGTTAGGAGTCTGTCAACAACCTTCTCGGATTGCAGAAACTGCGGCATTCCTATATTATGTGAGTATTTTTTGCACTCAATTCAAGCTTATAGATAATTTTGACATTTTGACTCTTATCTGAAATATATTTTTGTTGGAAAGGCAAATATATCGGTTTAGTTTGATGGCTATGCAAGCCATCAGACATTGGTCGTATTGTTTAGAAACTTCAATAAAAGTAGTTTGCTTTAAAATTAGTTAAGTAAATAGTAAATTTGTGTATATATAGTTTATTAATATGACTGCTACAAAAAGCACAATTTACTGTCATTTAGACATAGGCACATATATAAATATGAGAAAAACATTTTTTTTTGATATAGCAGAAATATACGTACTCAGTCAGAAAAGTGTTTCATACGAGTATTACGTACATTGGAAATATTTGAAAAGCATTTTTCTCCTCTATTGCTATTCTCCTCTACTAGTATTGAAACCATGAAGCACCAAATATATGAACACAAAAAAATGAATATAAATTCTGTGCTAATCTTTGAAATTAAGATTAAAAAGATTAACTCTGAGGCCAACCAAAGAATGACCTGAAGAAAGCGTTCTATTGCCACTCCTATGGCTTTTGGTCATTGACGGGCTCTTACAGAGTCTTGATGGCCTCATATACGAAGTTCAGAGCTTTGCGGATGATGTGGCTCTCATTATTAAAACGCAAGTTTGACTCTACTATAACCGATCGGATGCAGATGTTGTGGCCCTCATGATTAAGAGGCAAATTTGACTCTACCATAACCGATCGGATGCAATTATCTCTTGACATCACTCAAAATTGGTGTCAGGAGAAGGAACTTTCGATTAATCCGAACAAAACAAACATGATACACTTCTCCAGAAGACGGAAGATGAGTCTAGGGGACATCGACTATAACAATGGGAGCTTAAATGTGGCTTATTTACCATGTTACAATGTTGGTGAAACGTTGAAATGAGACCTACCGAATGTTATATGCCTTTTCCAAACCTAGAGCGTAATATAGTGAGGTCTCTGATAAATTAAGGGTGTATGTGGCTGATATTTCAGCAATATTACTAGAATTCAGATTTATTGACTACATTACTGATTGAACTTTGATATCTGTTTTTTATACCCGTTTTAATCTGATGACATTATTTCTGATTTTCATACTATAATGGTCATTTATTTATTTTTGTTTAAACTAGTATAATTAGGATTAGAGTATCACATGCTAATATTCTTAATACCTAATAAAAGATTACTACACTCCATTTCATCTCATCCCTTTTCTTATAGTGAAACTAATCCTAGAGCTCACGAGCCGTAAAATCATTAAAAATATTCAAGTTCATCGTGCTAAAAGCATATCGGTTTTCCGAAGAATAAGAATAAACTAAGTTGATGTAGTAGGAATAAACATGTCTTCAAGCTATCCATAGTCTAGCAACATCTATTATGCGAATAAGCTGCAATCAATACTGTTAGGCAATAAGCTACCGCCAAGAAGATGTTCTGCTCGTTTGCAACTTTACTGAAGCCTTAGTAATCTCGTCGTGTAATGCCAATACGAAAAGCATTTGTACTTGTGCAATTGAAACGAAATGCGTGGCGCAAATGCACATTCAAAATTACCGCAAAAGTAAAAATGCGAAAAAGATACTCCGGCTACAACACCGGCTAAAACGAAAAATCGTAATACGGTTGAGAAGTCAACGCCAACAGAGCTTATATGGCTTAATTCGGAGGTAGTAAAACAATTTGAGTCGCGGCCATAAGAATGAATAGTTTACTGAAGTTCCAAAAGCCGTGCATCCGTCTTTCAGTCTATCAGTTGAGTTGTCTGTCTGTCAGTTGGTCTGTTGCAATTGAAATGTCGGGCGTACCGAAACGGAATTGTAAAAAAGTTTATTTTAATCCGAAGTGTGTTCGCTTACCAATAGAAAAGAATAGTGCAAATTTTTTCAATTAAATATCTGTCCCCCTTTTTTTGCAAGAGTGTAATTGATATGGCAAATTAAAATTTTAGTCTACATGCTCCTTATTATGCGCACTAAAGACTAGACTTCCTTGTCGTTTGGCTCTACAAAATGCTAACAAATACGAC
>NC_051846.1:198706639-198714578 GCF_002237135.1 Teleopsis dalmanni
ACATGATTAATGTATTTGTTTACAATTACTTCACTGTATAAGTATAAGCATTACTGGATTTCCCATCAAATTAAACAACTCCTTGGAGAACTTCCGCTTCGCGCCACACCCACATTTGTCACACTTCCGTCTAGACTGATTAATGTTTAGTGCTTATTCTTTTAGGCTCTGCTCAACAGCAGATACTTCAGTACTGCTTTTGTTTTTATTTATTCCTACATGTGTTAAGGCATCTTATGGGCATTAATTTTTTCATGAGTTCCAAAACTTGAAGGTGTTAAACTCCACTAAAGGACGAAATTTGGTCTATGCAATGACGTTAATTTTTGGAAGGCTAAATCGTTTGTTGTTTTTAATTGCTTAAGTGACATCTTTGAACTTGAAAAAACCCATTCGTCTCCTGTAGTGAATAATTAACATGAAAGCAAAGTAAAATTCCCACGTTTGGTGTTAAAAGTGACACTTTGGAATCACATAGCAACTAATTGCGAAAAACCAATTAAGTTTATTTATTGGTAGGTGGGTGTACGGGGTTGATAGTTTTTCCAAAATATAAATTATTTTGTTTTAAGTGAGCTTTAAGTAGTAAATTTCGATTCATTTAGTTCATACTTAAATTTGTTTCTGAAAATACTATTACTCATCGAGTGAGAAAACAATTTTCAGAAGGCTGAATTGTTTAAATATATCACTCATACGTCACGCGTACCACGAAGAAATACGTTTTAAAGTTATTTATATGAAAATGAATGGAAAGCGTAATGTTCATGTAATTATTAAAATAATATCATATTAATTTTAGGAGGTTTGTTTTCTACTATAAAATTAACTGAAAGATTATATGTACTATCTACTACATTTTTAGGGATTCAATCAGATTCGTGGGCTGATTCTATCTCCATATAAAATCGAATAATTTAATATCATTTAATAACACTCTTAGTTAGCCTGAAGAGTTAAGATTCAATGGTTAAGACAATGTGATGTATGAAAATAAAGTCTTATTGTCTATAACTCTGTAACATTTGCAACACGTTTTTAAAAATATATTTTTGAACTATATAAGTTGGTATAAATTAATAATTTTAATTTGAATATCATTTAAAAAAAAATATATTAATTCAAGGTCCAGTTTTTATTTTACTAACTTATTTGAAATTTAAAAATAAGTTACATTTCCTGCTCGACATGCGAGTTTATCAATTCTGACAACTATTTTTTTTGTAGATTGTTAATTTTTAATTTTGCTATTAATAATTTTTTTTTTGTTTTAGTTTTTTAACTTTACAATTTTAAGATTGTTAATTTTGCTGTAGTACATACATCGCTTCAACTTAACTTTGATATAACTTGTGCTTTTTTGATAAACTTTACAGTTGAGGATTAATTATACGAAATGTCTAAATAACTTGAATAGTTAATATATCTTATATGTTACGGTTTTATATCTTAAGGTTTCTTTAAGGAATATGTTAGCAAAATGACGAAAAATTGTGATCAACGGAAAGATATCTGCTGACCTACCATTGCACCAACCAAACAACTAATGATATATTAAAAAACCATATGTTTAATAACGATTATTAGATTTAAGTATTCTAAAATTACATTTCATATATTAACTTTATGATTAAAGCCCGATATCTTTGGAATCCAGCATTATATCATAACACAGCACTAGTAGTATTTTAACTTTATTTTATTTCATTTTAAATTTGCTTAAATAAAGTTTATAGCTATGACATTTTAGCTGTCTGCCGGACTATGACTTTTATGCAACATTATAGAAAACCTTGATAAGAACTGTCTATTTCAAGAAACTCCATTATCTCATCGTCGTGTCTAGCACACTATAATCGAGTCAAAATGTTAATTAATTTATCTTATTATTCTTTAATTCACATGCTATAATAAATCAAAATAATTATAATGAGTTGGATAAATGTGCATAGAAGTTTTTGAAGAGGTTATAGCTATTATTTTTAATTAATTTTTATACCATACAATTTCATACAATGAATAAAAAAATTTTAAGAATTATGAAACAACTACCAAAATGTATTTAGCTATCCCTTTTTTATATTAGTTGATATTGTTTTTCCATAAATCTGCACCACATGCTGTTATGGAATATAAATATTACTCAGTAACATCAACATAACTCAAAATGAATCATTCGAAAAAATTGCTCGTCAGGATTAGCAAAATAATAACATCAAAATAATGTTTCAAAACTTTAACACTTAATTTTTATAACACTATAGGGCTTAGGATCACCAGTGACACTTATGGTAAACCAAAAATTTTTTGTGTTCCGTAGAATGACTAAAATAATAATAAATAAAATCTGTTAAAATGTAAAGTTGTGAAGACGGTCGCTTTCTGAGGCAAAAATATTCCCAACACGTACGTGTTACGCAGAAAATGTGTTAGAACAAAGTAGCAGAAAAAGTGAAAATATAGACACGCCAGTACCACAAAACCAGACTAAAGCACGCCATTGAAGTATAGAAATTTTAAAGTAACCACGTGACAGACAGGCACTAAGCCTAGACCAACGAAAAAGGTCTGAAATTTAAATGGAAAATAAATAAAAAGCAACAGAAGCCTGTTGAAAAAATATGTACACAAATTAACTAAACTGAAATTCTCTACTCGAAGTGTATGCGAAATATTTAAAATATGCCTAAACAATATAAATTCATGTAAAATATTTCAAATTAAGTTAGCTAAGCTGGGAAAGAAAGTTAGTGAAATAGCAACAAAATCCACATACCTCATTTCCTACAAATTAATTCATTGCTCGCAAATTAAATCCTTAAATTAAGGCGCGTGGGAAAGCGATTAATAAAATTTTGCACGAATTGTTGTTGTCGTTGGTTGGGAATTTTGTAAATTTTTATCATTATTAATTTTACATGATTTAGGATATTCACGGATATATGTTTATTTTTTTGTTTTTATTTGTTTTTTTTTTTGTATTTATTGACACAAATTTTGTAAATAAATTATTTTATTTGCTTGAGTTTTCAACGCATAAATAACTTTTAAATATTTTATAGCATACTTTTGGGCGTGCACAATTGAGTTTATTCATTAATTTTTTATTTAAATGTTAAAAATGTTAAAGACAAAAAGACAGAATATATTTCATAATTTAAATGCTGAAATTAGTAATAATTAATTTTTTGTGACTATGATATATATATGTATATATATATATATAAATCCGTTTCCTTTAAAATTTTTTTTTTTTTTCAAAATTTCATCCATTTTAAATTTTCTATTTAATTTGAAAAACACTTATGCTTAACTGTGCAAAAGCACTTGTTTACTGTTTCAAAAATATTTTCTTTTTCTATTTTTCCTTTCGAATTTTCCGCTTTTAACGTCCATTTTACTTGAGCTCGCGCGTGCTACTGATTAAAGGCACTGCTGTTGTGTTTTGTTATCAAGTGTTTTCATTACTGGCTTCGCAGTTTTGGCTCAATGTCTTTTCGGTAAGCAAAACAAACAAAAATTTGGTATAAAATATTTTTCCTTCAATGAAAAATATACCAATAGTCAAAACCCATAATATTTTGGTAGTTTTCCAGCAGTTCTGGTGCATTCAGCGCTCACGGAGCATGCGCTCTGATTTGTTTGGTTTTCCCTTGAAAACAGCTGATAGCTGCATTTCCCATTGAAAAACCAAAACAAACAAATGCTTTACCGTTACGATTGCATATTTACTACATTGATTGTGAGTACGCGTAAATCAGGCTGATAAGCCTTGCCATTTACTTACTTCGCTCTGTGGAAGCAGTGAGGAAGTCAACGGCTAAGCGTTGTGAATAGGTGTGCAGACACTGCTCCCGCCGACTACAGTCGGTGCATTGGGTGTTAATGTGGTTGTGTTTTCATTGTATACGCATTTGTAAACATGCACCTTAAGGTCCTTTTCAATGTTGAACTATAATTTTTCATTTTCGATGACGTTGTTTCATATTATGTTTGTTTTCCTGCATTTTAAAATCTATTTTTAACGCTCTTCCCGTGCGTTCATAATTGCGTTTCAGTTTCTACTGCAAGGACTTTTTGTCAATATTTTTGGATTATGCCGGTGGATTTGGTGGTAAAAATAATATTGAAGGATAAGGTGTTTAACATATTTTAAAGGTGAATAAAAAGTTTTTTAAGTTTATATCAAAATAAGTTGCGCTCAAGAACAATATTAATACAATATGAGTGTATTTAAAGTAATATTGCAGATGCTATGCTGAAATATATATATTGTACTATATTGTATATAGGATTTTATATATAGTAGTAATTTTTATTACTCATAAAAGCGATATATTGTATTACACAACAATTTCTATTGTGTGATTCTGAAAATAAATATGAATGAAAAATTCTTGTAATTGAGATTACAATTAGGCCTTTAATTCAATATATTATTGGCACATTCTTGTGCAATATTTTATGTGAAATACCTACAATGTTCCCTACAGAACAAATTACAGTATACGATCTGTTCAAGGTAGTTTTCGTTGTTTTATCTGCACATGGTCGGCGAATGTTTGACCATAACTTGCCTGATGTTCGTTTCTTCATCTTTAAAGCACTGATGACTTGAGATTTGTCTGGGCGAATAATATCCTTAAAGTAACAACACGTAAAAACGTCAAATTCCGAGATATTGGATAATCTTTATTAACAATTCATATAATCAAAATGTTAAATTAGAGGTCTGGGAAACTTATCAGACCATAACAGGACAAGTGATATGATTCGTAGTCACTTTCTGCTGTAAACACATACGTGTAATATTCATTAGTTCAATTGCACTACAAAAAAATTAAAAATTATATAACTGTAGTCATCAGAACCCCGCGGGTAAGGAGTTAAAATATTTCCTGCCAGTGAATGGCATGCTTATCGTAAGAAGCAATTAAAATTCAGTAGGCTTCGCCTGATACTCTTAGAAGTAAAAATTGTAGTAAGTGAGATTCGTTTGACTCTTCTGAACGAAGGAGTCATTCTGGTATTCGGGGTACTATTGCTACCAGCGAAATTTCTAGTAACTTCATTGGAGACATTTATTGTTACATTAAATTGACATGTGTGTTGAGGTCACCGCACTGATAAGAATTGACAATTTATTTAATATTTGGTATGTTTATGTAAAAGAGTAATATAATAAAATATATTTTTGGGATTAAAGAGCCATCGAATTAGGTCAAAAGTGTAGAATACTTTGGTTATGGAACTATTGATCTACTAACAGCTATATCTAAAAGTAGCGGCGTTTTTGCTTTTAATTACTGCTCACATAAGAGGTATTTATTAATTTGTTGAAGCTATTTGAGCCAGTGCACTTGAGCACTTTTACTCTTTCTTAACTCGAGGTATTTTTAAAACCCCTCCTTACGCCTTGACTGGATTATTGTTTATCACTTCATTAGACTAAGCAATAATTGACCTCAGATCTGCATACCTCCCCAAGGAGCCTGTAACCATTCTGTGATTTGATAACGCGGTGTTGGTAAGTCTGTCAGTTTTCGCAAATAATTTCAGGGCTTTATCCTTTATGTAAATTTCACAGTATTTAATTAACTCTAATTATCACTTAATTGAAAACGCTTTGAAATGACAACCAATTCCTAAGTAATTCTCATTATTCATGGAATTTATGGTCATTTGAATTACCTTAAAAAGTTTATAGAAAAACTTAGTATTTGTTGATTTGATGAAATATTAGCATATATGTGTTAATTAGATTGAAATTGTTTTGAACGACACAAAATCAATATATTTGAACAATAATTTTTTTAAGTTTACTTTTAATGTGTAAGGTATTTGAGTATTTGTGCGAGTTAAAACAAATTAATGATCTGAAATCTAAATGTATCCTCATACATGTATATAAATAAAGCAGGTTAGGTCTTACCTATCATTTACCATCATTATAACAATAGGTATTCTTCATCATGACAACAACATCAGTAAAATATAAGCCGAAAACTTATCTCATCGTTCTTATTACGCTATGTAATGCATGTCAACGGTAACGGATGTTTTCTGCATTTCTGTCTGTTTTTACATTTCCTTTCAAATAATTTCATCAGGCTGTTGTTTGTACCTTATTTCACTGTCATAACACGGGGAAAATAAAGAAAATCCTACCCCATCCCTAAACATCGTTACACTTTTTTGTTCTTATCTTTATTGGCTCATATTCAATGTCAAATTGCGCTACTTTGCATAACCATGCCATGCCATCTTCTACTCAACACAATAGGCAGGCTTCAATGCATACACAGATACACACATACACACACATCCACATGGACTTGTATGGTTGTAAGTTCGTAGGCTTGCCTTTGTCGTTTGATTTGTGTCTGCACGCCCATGGCTCGTTACGCACTGTAATATGAAAAATATCAATTTGGTCCTTATGCCGTATGCCTTATGTTGTAGGTTTGAATCTGTCTGTCCGTATGTCTGTCTGTCTTAAATGTCTGTCTTGAATGAAAATTTATAAAAAACATACTCTTGCCTAACATTGAAAATGAATACAAAAACAACAAAACGTCTTTCATGCCTTGTGCTTTTCGTTCTACTTTTCCTTTTCTTGGCCAAAAGTAGGTCAGTAGCTTAGCTTACAATTGATATTCGATTTATTTCCCTCAAGGCGTAGATTAGTGTAAGCAAAGATGTTACTCTGTAAATCAATAACTCACATAAATCATTTGTTCTTTCCCCTGCTTTTTGGCGATTTGATATGTTTTATTTTTATTTTTTTTTTTATTTCCATTTTTATCTTTTATTTAAAAATAAAAATAAAAAATTGAAAAGTTTCTTGTTTTCTTTGAGTTTCTTTCATAGAAATTCCAAAGCACTTTTTTAAGTTTTTCAATGACAATCGAATTAATAAGATACCTTTGAGTGAAAGTTGATTTTGTAGTGCTTAAGATAACAAAAATATGGCAGGGAACTGTTTTTTTTTTATATAAGATAAATCTAAAATAAAATTTTTAATATCTTGTGTCAGATATATATTTTCCGTAAATAAATACGGAAAAAGAGAAGAAGAAGTTTCTTTCATGTTATGAATAGTTCTCACAACGAAATCTTTTGAAATTTAATATTATATACCTTGACCTATAATTTCTAATTTCGAAGTTATATCCGTAATATGAGTACCTTAAATAGTTATAAATGAAACTAGAGAAGATATATTTATTAATTTATGAGATTTCGTTCAACATTTATTATAAGTAAGGTAAGCTGAAATGGAATAATATGGCATTTGTTCAGAGATTATTCCCATACCAGAGCTGACTACGATCATATAAGTGTACGTGGCATGCAAAATAAGTTTAAACTCAATATTAACGGGTATTGAAACTTAAATTTAATATCAAATTGTAATATATAACCATAACCTCTTACACTCAACATAGTCAATTCAAAATAGTGATTTTAAATAGTATGCAAAAATTGGTGTACGCATAGATTTAAGGCTGTTCTCCAATCACACTGTGGAGAACTATGCTATTTGATCTTACCGTGTAGAGTTAGAAAGCAATGTTTTCAATTACAAAATATTTTTAATCCGTTTTTTAACATTATTATTCAAAACTATTACTAAAAGACACTGATATCTACAAAGCACTATGTTGCGTAATATATCTTTACGTCACCTGTGGGTCTAGTACCGACATTTTAAAATTGGCTGCTTCCGTTTGGATCCCGATTTATTTCTGATTTTCTCAAGCAAATTGACTCGCTCTTAGATTACAATTCTTTTTAGGTTATGATTCTTCTTTGTGATCATAACATTATGTACATTTTAATACACAGTAATAAACTATATTGATTATATGTTTGAATCCAATTGACAATATCTTCTGTAAATAAGTATTCTAAAAAATTTTAATAAACTTCCCAAATT
>NC_051846.1:198714678-198731937 GCF_002237135.1 Teleopsis dalmanni
TACAATGGTAGTTGATATGGTAGATATGGAACACAATTTTTTAGGTCCATGAATAGAAATACATATATGTACTATATTACTATATATGTGAGTTTAAGTACATATGTATTATATTTGCTCTCTGAAAGGAAGAGGAAAGTTAGTGGATTTTCTATATTCTGTAGAATATTAAGTGTATGTTACTTTAATTAATTTCTTGTTAATACTCTTTAATATTGGTTCATTTATAAATTTTTTATAAAAAATACAGTTACGGTTAATTTTGATACAAAGGCCGAAATTGTTGTAAGTTTGATATTTGATGTGTGAACGTTTTTATCTATATGAAAAAATTATTTTTTATTTGAAGATATAATTTTTTTCATAAAAATCACAGCCAACTTATTAAAATTAATATATCAAGAGATTCAAAACATCAATTTATGTTAAAGAACATTTTTAATTTCATATAATAAAAGATTCTTCTATTGCTCAGACAGACAATAGATAATTATGGTTATTGAATAATGCTGGATTTTAATTCAATATTTAAGGGGGAGAGATGTGGTTAAGAGGTTTAGTACCTAGAAGTCTAGGTTTATCTACACCAGAAATCATGGGTGTGGTACAGGTTTAGAAAGAATATGTGGAGGAGTGTGGTTATTGCGTCGAAGTTGAAGGTGTGAAGTTGACTTTTTCCTTTAGTCATTATTATTTATGTTAAACGTAATAGTTTTTATTGTAATATTTTTAATTAAGTAAACTTTTATAGCTCTAACAGTGCTATAAATTATTGGTTTCTTCAGTTCTTTTGTAATTATTTACATTTTTTTGATAAGATATTAAAGCGTTAGCTGGGTGTAATGTCATGCAATCTTAGTTATCTCACAAATCCTCAATTCTAAGAATGAATGTATCTTATCATTCTACTACGGTATTGCATGGAAACAAAATGCAAACATTTCTAAGAAATTTTGAAAATGAATCCAAATTCAATAAAACTTATTGAACTGTAATGTATCTGAAAATATTTGCACTTCTTACCAAATAGTTTGGCAGTAAATACATCAAAGTTTATGATTTCGATATTTCAATTCCGAAGGTGAAGTTAAAATAAATATCTGAAATATTTTGTTGCAAATAAATAATTTTTTTATCTTTTGTTAAAAAATTTGTGTTGAATTCTTCTGAAAGTAAAATCAACTCTGAAAAAATTAAAAATATGAGAATATTTCCATAAATATTGTACATAAATTATATTTGGCAAAGCCATATGATTAAATTTGTTTACACATAAATCAATAAATTATTACGAAAAATAGATCACCTCAATAGTTCAATATTTAAAAAATATTTTAGCTCATGTGGTAAAGAAGATACGGAATCCAACATCTGGTGTGGTTGGACCAACATGATGCATCGAATAAGAAAATTTTTTTTTTTGGAAATAAGAAAATTTTGAGCTGAGATTTCGTTAAGATCTAGTTAATCAACTAAATTATTTTTCTGAGTGTTTACATCAATGAACTTAAATAAATAAATAATTTACTATAAATAAATTCCAATGCCTGACTTTATTATTATAGTGAAATAAATATTAAGAAGCTGGATTAGTAGATAATAAATAACAGAAAACAGTGCCAAGCTATTTGCAATTTGTATATGACTCAAGTACGCTTTAAGAAAACAGTTCCATTATGACATTTATGACGCGTGCCTACAGCCACTTTGATAAACTGCATATCCTGATATATATATATATATATGCTACATAGAACTAATAAATGTTTTTTTATTAACCCTAAAGTTAATAGATTATTCAGACAATCAGGCAGTTGTAATAAACACGTCATCCACATTGTTCCTAATACTTAGGCATATATTTGGTTTAAGTATCGGCAATTACATAGAATATTTACAAACAAATAGTTATAATAAGAAAACAAAATAAAGAATTAAATACTCAAGATCTTAATATCACATTGAGTCATTGCATAAGAAACGCCATAACAATCTTGTCGGAGAGATTTGGGCAGTCCTCAATTGTGTGAATGAAAGTCTGTGCCACTGTGAAGACCTACTAACTCTTTATTTAACCTATAGCTATAATAACCGCGAAAATATGTGATATATTATTACTATGAGAAGCCAGAATGCGACCTGAATTGCGACAATGCGACAAGCCATTATTATTCTGCATAGCCTTAAATTTTAGCATAGTCTATTTAGGTCTCTTAAAAATTTTATCACAGTGTGGAATTTATTGTTTCGTAAATTATATGGACTCATAGTAATATGACCCAAAAATAATATATTCTATAAGATGTCGCAGTTCGCTCTTCAACATTTTAGAGCTTCTGCTCAAGTGTACCAACAAGTGGTTCGCAAAAACAATTTGCTGTAGCCAATCAACAGAATTCAAACTTTCCTGATGCTATATATTTTGTTAGCATGATATTAACAGAAATTAAAATAATACTGCTAAAGCAAGGAATTGTTATATGCATATGGAATTGTTGTTTTTATAGCAGCTTTGGTAGGCAAAGAAAATTGTTGCTAATCTTTTGTGCTTTACCGTAGATCACTTCTTGAAAATTCATGAAAAAAATATATGCTTTTTGTTTGAAGAAGGAAGTAATATTTTTTAGTAGTGTGTGTGTGTATAGTAATTATTATTTTCGTAGATATGGCTTGAGACTGTTAAGGGAAGATGACATCCCTTCCATCTCAGATGAGTAAATCATTATTATCAATTTATTGTTTATTACCAAATTATTGATTAAATTATCTCTGAATATGGCACCTTTCAACAGTCTTGCAACATTTATTTGCATCCTGTTTTTTCTCAATTAAAATTAAATATAAAATTGTACTTCTTTCTTTTTTTTACTTAGTGTGGTGGAAAAAGGAAAAAATCCAGTTAACTTCACTTGAACAAAATGCATTCTTCTTCTGAAGCTGAACCTACACAATTTCACCAATGAGACTTAAACGCAAATTGCATGATAAAAAAAAGAGATAAGAACGTTTTCACTTTCAACATAAAACGCGAGAGAGCAAAGCCGTATTGCAAAAATAATAAGAAATTATTTTTGTTTTTGTATTGGCAAAGGTTTTTAGTAGAACTTTCCCAAACGATCTCTTCTCAGTTGCCATTTAGCCATTGCGTGCGGTGGAAGTGTTATTTTGTTCGCGGAAAAAGCTTCATCAGTGTGTGATTATTGCATTCAAAAAATATTTCAAAAAAAAGAAAATTAAATAAATGTAAATTTATAATAGAATAAATATATACACATAGTTCATAAATGAAATATTAAAATTGCAATAAAATATTGAATAATGTAAAAATATTTTAAATTAATTTATTGATTTCTATTGCAATTTATTGCGAAATATTTCGAAATATTTTTAAAAACATATTTCCAAATAATAAATATTTTCAAAAAATAATTATATTTATAGTTCAATTATTAGCACAAATTGTTAACAACAGCTATTAGTATTTAAAAATAAATAAAAAAAATCATTAGTGAAGCCGTGATAGTGAACTTGCGCAGAAGTGACAAACACAACACCTGTTCCCACATGCGGTTTTTGAATTCTTTTCTTTGCTCTACTTCATCGTCTTTATCGCTTACGCTATGAACAGTTGTTTTTGAAAATAAACATCAAAGATTACTACAACAAATATTAAAATCTTAACTACACACATCCATCTGTTTATAAGCAGTATAAATATACTGCTTGTCAAAAAACTAGGACCACTTCAGCCAGAAAACGGTTCCCGTATAAATTTGTGGTAAGTGTTAAAAATATCACCCAACAATAAAACTTGAAATATTAATGACAAGTATTGACGACTTGTTTTGTTCGCTACAATTTTTACTATGTGGTTGCACTATTTCTGTTCTAAGGTAGTGTAGACAAAACAGATAAAGACCATAACTTGTTCTTTTTACAACAGGTTTTCACAACAGTCTAAAAGTCTTATAGATTAAAGGTTTTTAGACTATAAAAATAGATTAGATTATATAGATAAATTGTATAGCTTATAGTTAAAAGTCTAATATTCATTAGAAGTGTATAATAAAATAAAATGTTGTTTGTAGTCTTGCCCAACATAATAATTATGTTTTGTTACGTTTCTAAATATTTTATACGTATGTATGTAATAAAAGACGTATTACTACATATATAAGGCAACTTCTTACATATTGGATCAACAGTTTTTATTCTATGTATATAAGATTATATCAACTAAAAGTTTAAGTTTTTCATTAATAGGGAGTAAAAAGCTTTGATAAAAAAACCAAAATTAGAGAACTCAAGCTTTTGACTGAAAGAATCCAACGATTATAAATATAGTAGGCATAGTGTAGTGAAAAACTTTTTACAAGGTTTTTTTTTAGTTACTACATAGAAGTAACCACTTTGTAGTTGGTTTTATAAGCATTAGGGATAAAGAAATTTTTTTTATAAAATGAAATTTTTAATTTTTTATTTACTTAAGCCTCCAAATACCAATTAGACAAAATTTAATAAACTTAAAAGACCATAGATTTAAAATGCATAAATGTACCTAAATAAGCTTCTATTTAGACATTCTTTCCGTGGTTTCTATATACGGTTATGTATGAATGTATATATGGCAACGAACTTTAAGTTTGGGAGATGATTACATAGTCCGATAAAAAATTCGTACGGACGAAAAGGAGGGAGGGAAGAACTTTGTAATATATACAGATACAGAGTGTTTCAAATCGAAGTGCCTTGGCTTTAAGAGACTATTCCTTAGTTTTAGAAATAAAAAAACCTAAGAGCGCATAGAGAAGAGGAATCTGTTTTAAAATTTGCCAAAGATGTTTTTATGTTGTCTTTTATTAAAGCATAGAATTTTTACTGTTGTTGTTTATACAGAAATTTTCTTCAAAAACTTTTTGTAACAGTAGTCCTCGTTTTTTAACACTGGGCGAAATATTTTTTTTTTTTTTGTAAATACATAAAATACTATTTGAAATGTTTGACAAATGACGAATATTGCTCACATAAAAATTTCGTAAAAATATCTCCTTTTTTAAAAAGTACATACGTTTAATTAAACCAATAAATACTTGCAAAACCAACAACCAATAACTGATTAATTGGAAAATTTAAAAATTAATTTTTATATATTGTTAAAATCAAATCACCAAAAAAAAGTGTTTGTGTATGAAATTTTCTCTCCATAAACACCTTTTTTTTATTCGATATATGTTTTTTTTATCATAAAACACAAATATGTTACTTAGAAAATTTTTATTATATATTGTACAATATGTTAGATTTATTAAGTTTCATTTGAAATCATCATGTAACCAAGTTGACCGTTTGAAAATGTAGCACATCACATGAAATGAATTCATTCATTGCTGCTTCTACAAAAATTTATTTTTCTACATAAAACTTGTGAAAATTTAGTGTTAATTATGTTTGAAATTTAATTAACGAATTGCTCAATTTTATCTTATCAAAAGAGTAAAATGTAATTAAAGCAGAAACATATATCTTATATTAAAGATCTCAGAGATATAATTATAGAAACATTTTTTCAGTATTTTTTGTGCCCTTGGCATTGCAATATGAATTGAGAGATATAAGCAAAAATAACTGGCAAACTGCAAATAAAAATTCTTAAAATTCTATTTTACAATTTAATATAATATTGTATATAAATATATATATATATATATCCTTATATCAATCTATCTATGAACGGCATTAGAAAATATATCTCACAAACCGCTATGAAAATGTTTAAAATTTAATCTGATAGTTTGATGTTGCTTTTACAATGTATCTGTTAATAAGAGAATATCATAATGATGTAAACATATTTTAAGACTATTTCAATATATCTTCTGCAGCGTAATCAGTAGCATTTGCAAGGAGGGCGGGCGCAGGTATCTTTTGGTGTCAAACACTCTTTCATCTAAATTATCTTATCGAATAGTTTTACACTGTATACTCTCTTCAATTAAATATATTTATATATTATTATAACTTAGGTATTAAAACCCTCCCCTTAAATGCGTCCGCCGTATACGCCACTGAACGTATTATATATTGTATCTAAGAACTGCAAAAACAAAAAACTCTTTAAGTCATGTTAGGCCTCTTCCAATTGTTTTAGTTTTTATTTGATTGATGGCAATTCTTTTTTTATTCTTCTCTTTATAGTACTTTGACTTGAAGTTCCGAGAAAATCGTCTTCAGTTATTTTTAATATATTTTGGATTTAGAAAAAAAAAGTTGATGAAGAAAAAATTTAATTGCTTAATGCTAATTATCTCCTATCATAGACGAAATATTTAAATTAATTTAGGAATAAACAGAATAAATTGTATAATTATTTCTTGAAATTTTACTGAAGTGAAAATTTGCCTGAAGGGTAACTAATTCAACAAATACAAAATATTCCACAATATTCTGAAATATTTTTCTCTAAATAGTTTTTTACAATTTTTTTTAAATAATTTTTTCAATATTTTTTTAATAACTTTTTTTTAAAAACTTTTTTTTTAATAATATTTTTTTATTACTTCTCTTTCTAAATTCAGATATTGCTCCGCCGTCAAATTAATTACTTGAACATTAAATTCTAGGAATTTTATTAACTAAGTTTTTTTTTTATAACAATTTCTTTTTTAAATTTTGATATGGCAAATAAACTTGTAAATTTTATTATTTTAGTTATTGTGAAAAATTGTTGAAAGTAAAAAATAAACTAATAAATAAATCTGCTAATAAATGTATGTTAGAAACAATTGGAATAAATTTAAATAAAAAAAAAATATGGTGGAGAATATACAAAAATTGATTAGCAATTTTCTTGGAAGTTCCAGCTTAAATAGTTTATTTCATAATTTTGAAAAAAAAATCATTCATATCAAAAACTTATAAAATATTGGAAACGTAAAAAATGCACGTACACAATCATCTAAGGTGGTTCAATAAAAATAATATTGTAAAATATGATTACATACAATTTTTATTTTTAAATATTACATTATACATAGAATGTTTCTGAGAAAGGGAGGTGGGAAATAAAATATTGTTAAAATTGGCGTCATATTTCCAGAGAACTAAATAAACGAGATACTTAGACTAACAGAGTGTGTACCTTCATGACCTGCACTTAAATGTTCTTGTCTGATATTGCTACCATAAGAAGCTGTAAGTCTTACTAATAGGTTACTACCAACCTATACGTTATATATAGGAAAATAGATCTTAAATAAAATAAAACACTATTGGTAAGACACTCATAGTAACCGCCAGATTAAACAACTGATTCTTACTTACAACCACGATAAGGCGTGTGTTCGCAGTACAATAGAGTTAAGGCTGCTCACAGGTTATCAGAACAATCTTGCTTTTGAGTCTTGATTTGAAGAAGATAGAACTGTTCAAGGGGATAGTAGACTGCTCCCTTTTTAGAACACGTAAAATATTTAGTCATATTCTTTATGAATCTACGGCTTTGACTTCCAGCGGGAATAGAATACTGGGCTAGAAGTATCTATTCTCATTTGGTATTGAACAATTTTCGACAGGAAACATTTTGGAATTGCAATATCCTCTTTTATTCTATTGGTATTCTTGAGTTAAAACCATTAATTTTTCTTACTTCTAGTATTCCAACGCTTTTTCTTTGAATGACTGATGCAGATGTTTTCTCGCTGTTTTTCATTGATATCAATTATATGCCTGCAATAATGTGTCTGCTTTAATACTTTGCAAAGAAGGTCTACATAAGGTTTAATGGTTCACAAAAAAATGTGTGTGACAAAGCGGACATCCTGACATAATGTATCTTATACATTTTTGATTAATTCTGATCTCTTTACCAAATTTCTCGCTGTAATTGTTTTAATTGAAGGCAGTAATACTATTACAATCCCACCAAATCCATATACTCGGAAAAATAATTTGGTTGATTTAAGTAGATTTTAACTAAATCTCAAGTCAAAATATTCTTACTAGACGCATCATGTTGGTCCAATCATACCACATATTGGTTTTCATATCTTTTTTACCATATGAGCTAAAATTTCTCTAACAAAATGATCAAATTAATTTAACTGGTATATAATATCATCTTTCTACTACCCATATACCCCCATTTAGTTGCGTCTATATATGTGTCTTTATGTTATTGAATCGCTTCGATAATTAATCAATTATTCATGATTAATTTTCGTTTAATTAATCATGAAATTACTTTGTATATTCATAGTATTCTGATAGGAAACACCCGGCGCCTAAGCGCACTTGCACAAAGCTTTGCCATAAATAAATGCATTTATATGGAATAAAATTATAACAATTAAAAATTTTTTGATAAGGCATAGCTGTGAGTTCTATGCTTCTTTATATTTCAAATTGAAATTCAAATATTATAAAAACTATATACGTTTTTATTTTTTTATATATTGTGTTCCAATGACATCAATTAAATTCGCGAAGGGAAGGGAGTAAAATTTTTGCAATTACATTTACGTTTAAAAAAATCATTTCTAGCACATTTTAAAATTAAATTGATTTTCCCAATCATTCTTTCTTCACACTTTTTAATTTAAATAGTTTCATTTGAATAGATTTTTTTTAGAGATAACAAATATTGTATGTGCAAACATTTCTTTTGTAAAATTAAAGGTAGACTCAATGTTATCAGCTCTTTTAAATAGTTTAGTATTTGTTGTTATTATTATATTAAGGCTAGTTGAGTCAGTGCCCTTGAGCACTTTTACTTTCTATTAACTGCGAGATTTCTTCATAACCCCTCTCTACGCCTTGACTGGTTTATTGTTTATCACATCAACAGACTAAGCAATAACTGACTTCGGATCTGCGTACCTCCCCGTGGAGCCTTTAACCATTCTGAGATTCGATATCCTGGTATTGCTAAGTCTGTCAGTTTTCATAAATAATATCAGGGCTCTATCCTTTATGTATTTTTTGATGGGATCAATCTGAGTATGTCTTTCATCCGAATGTACCATGGTATCTTGCAAAGTTGTTATTTATTACTATATTCAATATTATAAATAAAATAATACATTAGTGAAAAAACAAAATTAAATTTTAAAAATTAATTTAATTAATTTTTATTTATTAAGAAATAAATAGAATTATTTGTATATTTTATTAATATTATTAACAATATTAATAATATAAAACTTTATAACTATATTATTTTTTTCTATAATATTTGACTGCTTTAATGTTCCTTTAACAAATATAGGTCAATCTTAAATGTTTCTATACATATTGCTTCTATACATATTAAATGTTTATACATATCTGGCAACATTTCTGAAATGTGGCGCAGACGATCTCAAGTGTTATATAATATATATTGAAAGAAAGTGTAATAACTATAGACCGTATATAGCAAACGAAACGTTCTTAATTTACGATTAAATTCCTAAAGCTGCTCAACGGCTGCGTCATCATACGGTCATTGACGTAGAAGAAAAGTTTAATGACACATGGAAAGCTTACATTTAAAAAACTGTAAAAAGCCTCAAGTTTATAAAACTTTTTGTGCATCCTAAAATGCTGCAACAAAAATGGGGAAAAAATTAACATAGGCAAACTTTATTATTTATGTGGTACCTAAACTGATGCAACGTTATTTAACACTTCGATGGATTTCATTTAAATAAAAAATTTATTTAATAATTTTGCATTGGAAGAAACACCTTCAATGGGAGTGGTTCTGATAACAATTTATTACGACAACAAATAAAAATTTATATATTAAAGTAGCACATTCGAGTTTAAAATGAAATTTAAAATGAAATTTGGTATAAAAAAAAATTTGAACAATAATTTAATCAAATTATTGATTAATGTTAACTTCGACCTGGTTTCCTAGTAATTTATTAATCACTTTTAAACCTCATGAAGATGTCGTGAAGTGAAGACTAAATGTGTTTCACAAACTTATAAAAACATAATAAATAAATTGAGAAACATACATGACATAAAATTAATATATATCGTATATAATAAATATCAATTTATGTTATATTAAGGTTAAGTTAAAAGTATTTCCCCTGTTTGTTGATATTATGCCACTGTTTTATGATAATTTTGCTTAAAATTATTCACTGATTTGCACAATTTGAAGAAGTCTAATGAATTAAAAAGGCTAGTACTTTTTACATAAGCAATTAAACCATTTCGAAAATTATTAAAACGATTTAAATCGAATTGTCTAAATGTAAGATAGCCTTCGAAGGTACTCTATGTTATTATGTCAAGTATGTCAATTAGTATTTCAAAATTTTACATATAAATTTTGAAATATAAATCTGCAATAAAATATATTCATTGAAACTATTCAAAGGTATAGTTGAGAACAAATATTTGAATAAACTTTTTTGACTTTCTTTTTAATTTTTGTGTATTGACTGTGAAAATAAAAATATTGTTTCTATTGTTAAATAGAAATATTAGACTAAATTCATATCAACAATCATATTAAGTCTATTACATAAATTCGAAACGTATTGGGATTAACTGCAATATTAAGAGCAATAAAAGATATGTTACAAATAAAAGGAGCGGAATCGTTGCCTGTAAACATAGAATCTAACTGTGGCCTAAAAAAAAGTAACAATTGACAACTCATTAGACAAGAGAGGAAGCAAGAGAGGAAAACAAAAAACAAAATGACTGGCTTACCAACACAGGTGACAGGCTTTCGAATCTCAGAATAGTTACAGGCTCCTCGGGGATGTATGCAAATCTGAGGTCAATTATTGCTTAGTCTGAGGAAGTGATAAACAATAATCCACTCAAGGCGTAGAGAGGGGTTATGAAGAAACCTCGCAAATAACAGAGAGTAAAAGTGCTTTCTCACTTATCAGCTTCATGCTTTATGAGCATGTAAAGTCTTGATTATTGGAAGAAATGTTTCTATATGAAATTCTTACTTGGCATTACGTATAGTCTCCGATAGTCTTATCAATAGATTTGTGCTTTAAAATCGTTTGTTGCAGTAATTAACTTTACAGTCTGCATATGAATACTTTTCTTTGACAATCGATTCAAATTGATTGTAATAATAACTGGCAAAAGTTGAAAAAAAATGTTCAATTATAGATTGTCCTGCTATTGTTCTAAAAGGAAGGTCATATAATAATTCTTATAACTGAGAAATATAACTTTATATATATAGGTATATATTTTCAATATATTCTGAAAGATATGTTGTCAAAACCTTAGATGTATCCAGAATAATAAAATTGTCCAATTAATCTATTTGTGTGCAAGAGTTTCCGCATCATTTCCTATTTCATCTGGTTGATTGGGTTTTCTGTAAATTGGAATTAAAGTTTTAGAAATAGTAGTAGTAGTAGTATTTTGTAGTATTTTATAATGTTTGATAAATCAGAAACTGGTGTAAATTAATTACTCTAAGAAAATAAATAATGTAAAACAATGTTGGCAATTCTATGATGAAATGCAAAGTCAGTTAGTGTAGAGTGTGGAAGCGTCGTTTATGATTATATATCTCTCCTTTTCTAAAAACAAATTTCATGCGCATAGTACTGCTTTTGAAGCGTATTCAATCATCCAATCTGCACCGCATAGAGAAAATATTGCAAACCAACATTTTCTTTTATTCATATTTAATGATCAGAAGATCGTTGTCCAGTCCGTGGCAGTCGTTTATTGAAAAACCAAGAATTTCGTTCCATTTTCAAGAAGTTAAAAATGAAACGTACTATATATTAAAAATTCTGTTATTTCATAGTGAAAAGTTGCTCAAATCTTTCAATAGCCCTTCTTTAAATCCTTCTAAATATTCTGTACAAGTATGAAAAAAATCTATTTATAGGTTTATAATATTTTTAAATATAATGACATTTCATATTACATTATAAGCGCAGTATTACCTTTGGGTATGATTAACCAGCTTTTGATATTCTTTACGTTTATGTCTTAAGTCTGTTGTGTATTTTGTCCATTAGTACTTACTGCTGTCCTACTCTCCTAAGTGGGGCATACAGCTTAGGAAAAGTAGAAGCTCTGCTTTCTTTTATTTTCATTGTAAACATTTACAAAGTCCTATTCTCCATTCTAACTATTTTCACTCTTAAATAATGTCATATTCAAATCGATAACTAAATAAAAATATCAGATATCAGATAAGATAATCAGATAAGATAAAAGTAAGGATCAAAGCTTACCTGCAGAACAGAAACCATCACTTTCAATAGTCCGAATTGGAGTTCCACCTGCCCTTTGCAAGTAAGCTGTTATATGGGTAACCTTGTAGGCTTTCTCTATCTTTATTCCTCTTGTTAAATGTGCAAAATTAAGTTAGTTATTTTCACTTATAGGTGTTCTCTATCCTCATTTCTCTTATTATAAATGCGAAATTAAGTTAGTTTTTTGGGTTTCTTGTAAAAATATGTAATGAATGCCACACGAAGAAATCAATCCAAAACTATTTATAAAATTAATTAATCTTTCTTAACATATTTTGATTAAAATTTTGATTTTCGATTTATAGTTTCCAAAATTTAATCGAGTGAAAAACCAAAATTGGACTGGAAATTACAAGTCAATTAATTTAACTGAATAATTTTGATATCTATTGTCTATGCTAAGCGATCCTCATTAATAGAAATAGAGACAATAGAGCTTTAAACGGTCTTCCATTGAAATTCTGCGGAAAGACTATCAATCCAAAGGCGCTTAGCAAAAAAACCAGTTAAATATGAATTTTTTTCAGCTTTATCGTATGAGATCTTCAGCTTTGTTCTTGCCAAAATGCTAAACCAAATTTTAGCTATTTTCGTCTTTGTTTGAAATGGAAAATATAATAGACCTTCTGAGGGGATCCCCATCACATTGCATACATAGTAAATGAACAATTGATTTTTTCTTTGATTTGTGCTTCATTGGACGCTTCATCGATGATTGTTTGTTGAATATTATTTGCATAATTATTATATAAATAATTAAGCAAGTTTCTATTGGGCTTGCTTAACTGCTTAAATGGTTGATGCGATAGCGAGGAGGTCTTAAAACTGAACTAGACATTAATTATTGTTGTTAAATAATTAATTTACATAAGAAAACCCTCTTGTTTAATTGAGACATGTCGAAAGCTACTACATTTCACACTTTCGGTCTCTGCTAAATTTAATCGGCAATTAATCACGTCGACTTGCCAAATATGCAAATCTGCTGTGAATTGTGATTCGCTTTAATCAATTCATAATTCGAAGTGATTAATGACGGGGAAGCAGAGATGGTAGAGGCAAATGTGGGCTCGTGTTTTTGGCGATTTCTCAGCTGATGTCGAGACGAATTGAAACTGGACTTAGCACTTGACTCTGATCAGCAATGGTGAATGATAAAAGCAATTGGTATTTCCGTACTGACTTCTTGATTGCTTAAATATTTATTTCTTTTTATCTCTTTTTTTTTTGATTTTTTTGTGTTGTGTACTTACCAAAACTTTTTGTGTACTTTATATTTAAATTTATATGTAAGTATTTGCGACGATGCACATAACTAAATTGATATACAATTTTATGCAATAAGTTAACCTACACACAAATGCATGTTAGCAGCTTGCGTGGGTGATTCAACTTACACCCTACATGACATACTAAATTCTATTTATAATCCTAATATATTCGTTTAGGAAATTTAGGTATCAGACACGATTGCTTGAGTGGATTAGGAAGTTATATAGACGTACCTGTTGATGTTTTTTGGCTTATAGATTTACTATAGATTTTAGAGTATATATTAATATATAGAATATATGTACCTATATATATATATATATAAACTTATGTATTGCTAACTTTTTTGTGAGACAAAAAAAAATCTTAAACATTTATTGTGCTTTCAATGTCCTCTCATACTTAGTTAACTTTTTTCACTTACCTTCTTATATTGGTAAGAACAGTATAATCTAGCCCATTATTTTTCAAGCTAGAACGAATTTAGAATGAGGATTATATTCATTATATTTTATAAGGAGTGGTACCAATATTTACTCAAAAAAATTTTATCATGAAAAAATGCAAAATAATATTTTAATGACCAGTATTGAGAACTGCGCAGACTGGCGGTTGAAAGTATAATCTCAATGTAGCTATAGATATTCTGTTTATTATTTGATCGAACAATTTAAGTAAATTTATGTTTAGTTTCATATAAATAGTATAAAATTATATAGATAATTGAATTTTTTGTATACAATAATCAGGATAAAATTATGAAAATCCGGATAATTATGCTCTAAGGGTAGTCCGGATTACCAAAATGTTAGATTTATTGAGTGTTCGGATTATCGGGAGAATATTATATAAATCAAATACCTAATACATTAGCAATGAAAGTCTCAAAAAATGTATATACATAATTAGGTTTTATGAAGCAGTTTAATTTATTAAGATTTTATCATCGCATCTTAAAAAATTTTTTTATTTCTTTTGTACTTCAATAAAACACACTTTATTCTGAGTAATATTGAGAAGATGCAATAATTATTCGTTTAATGACACCAAAATAATTTAAAAGAGTTTTCCAGGAATTTTTTATTTAAACTGAGAATATTTAAATCATTTAATTAGAGTAAGTCATATTATAAATTATACTCATAAAGGTTTCTGATCTTTAATGTGTTGTGCTTTAAAATCTCCATATTATTTCAAAAAAAATTATATTATATTAGTAGACAAAGTTTCTTGTATTAATTCAGAGATCATTATTTAAGTCGCACACAATTACAGGAGTGGTTTTAAGGGGCTGCATCGCTTACCTTACACCTTTCGAAATTAAACAATATCTGCCATTCAAAAATCGTACAGTGCAGAAAGGAATCGATGGGGTATACTTATAGTCGATGAGCTATTCTACAATACGTTGAAAGATTGTATACTGATAATTTGAATCAAAGTGTTACTTTACCAGTCACAGCTAGCGTTAAAAGATCATATCTACCATATTAATCCGACGGACTAACCTAGTTATAATGGCTAACGTTAAATAATCATATTCTGTCGAAATTGAACGAAGGATTACTCTACTACCCACAATAGCTAGAGTGCAAATATTATGCTTTGTCTTAATAAATCGATGAGGTAGTCTTCCAGTCACGACGGTAATCATGGAAATATCGTGTTTTAACGAAATGAATCGTCGAAGTACTAGTAACGACGACATGTATTATGAGATCGTTGTATCATATGGAAAGAATAAAATTATAACTATAAAATATGATCGCGATGCTATAATTTTGGCTACTAATATATTTCTGTCCATCTGGTTGAAGGTCAGGTATCGGGATAGTTAATACTTTATTAGTAGTGCCCTTTTCAATTATTGGACTCATGTTGTATCTGACTAATTTGGATTGAATGGTTCAGATTTGTCAAGATTGGTAGCCTTATTAAATATGAGATTTTGTTTACCTCTGGCTAACATACACGCCGAGATTTCTAGAAACGGTACAGAAATACCCAGATTTTATAGCTGATTGCTTTTGTCTTGATCGCTTATCATATCTCTGTCATATCGAAAACTCTTCACATACTCGAATATTATTTTATTGCTATTATCGTCAAATCCATCATGACCAAGTATCCAAATAAGTTATACTTTATTTATATAAGCCTTTTCTAATAAGACTTTCCTGTTGCTTCTGATCAATTTGGTGTTAGTTGTCTAGGAAGATTTCATAGCTGCTTGAGATTCTCATAGTTTATTATGGTGCTTCATTCATATCTGAAAATCTGTTAATTTTTTGTGCTAATAGCCCATAATATTGGGTTATTAGCTATTTTCATAAAAACATCAATGTACGAGTATTATGATGACACCAGGTAAGTTCGTTTGTGACTCATATCTCATTAAATGATTCAGTTTTACAATATTATGAATTAATCGATTAGATAAAAAATTAAACTAATTAATCTATTTGTTTAAAAACATTTATTAGTAAATTTAATATGAAAAACAAAAACTTCTTTAAATTTATAGTAAACAATAATATTTTGTTGAAAACAACATTTAATTGCTTATTTTTCGTTTCAAATGGCACGAGTTACTTACATGATCTTGCGTTACAAAATGTATTTGTTTTGTGCAGTTGACGATATATTTGTAGATTTCCTTTAAAAAAATAATACGAGATTAAAATAGTTTTTTTTATATTTACTTTTTCCACCTAAAATCAGTTATCAGCTATAACCCATAACACAAAGTAGAAATAAATCAATTGTTTTTGAAAACAGCATTTTCTAAAATGGCAGTGATGTACTTGGGTGAAGAAAAGAGGTGAAAAAATTCTTAAATTCAAACCAAAAGTTTTTAAATTTAATATATATTTTTTCATCTTTTTAACAATATATTCTTTCAGTACTGAAGACAAAACGTACAAATAATCTTGAATCATAAACTATGGTCCATATATAATAAGTTTTGAAGCTCCTGCTCTTAGAAGACAATGGCTTCACCAGTGATACAACTCTGTTATGCCTCCATTCGAACTGTGGGAAAAATTATGTTAAAATGTATTAAGAGTCTAAGTAAACAGTGTTGTAAAGTAAGGTTTTACACCATAGATCTATTCTGGTCATGGTGCTACTTTGTCCCTAATAATAAAACAATTAATTAATTTATTTATCGTCTTCAATATTTATATATATAAAATATATTATATTTCTATCCCTTTAATGAAATTCCATCTGCGAGCATTTCACGCACAGTTGGTGTTAATATTTTTTTGTCAACTCATCGAAAAATAATCTTAGGATGAACATGTGCGGTTAGTTTTTAACCTTTCAGATTAATTATTAAATATTTGTAAATAAATTATTGTGATGAGTGCAAATATACAATATTCCAGTTGTTTACATTCTGTTTATTAGTTTAACCTCAGAACTTACAAGATAGGCACATATTATTGAAAAAGTCATAGTCGCCATGATGTCTGGTCATGATGTCTCTGAATTCTAAGCTGTAGACAAAAATGAAATGTTACTTACAGCACCAAAGTAATGTTATTTTATTGAAAAATAGCGTTGTTATCAATACAGAAATACTATATTTATTATATATTTAAGTTTTTATTATTGATTTAATTATTCGTTCTGTAAACGCAAACACGTACAGATGCAATTGTCATAATCCGTATGGAAGGTGGATAATGTTTATAATCATTTTATGGTCGGATCTTTTAATAGTAATAGAGAAATTGCA
>NC_051846.1:198732037-198736499 GCF_002237135.1 Teleopsis dalmanni
TGCTATAGTAAAGACATCAGATATGCTTTGCTAAAAGACTTAATTAGTAGTGGCGTTGCTCTATCGATTCTGGGTAGCACAGCATCGTCATCGCTCATAAAAATAACAACGATAATAAAACAACAACAACAATAACAACATCGTAACCATTTCGACGATGTGGACAGCGCATACGTCATGAATAATAGCAAATGAGCAGAACTTGTTGTGGGTTAAAATACTTGTTGTGTTTGGATATACAAAAACAACAACTACAACTACAACTACAAGAATAACGACACAACGATAAGAGCAAGCAAATAATAAAATACAAAAATTTTTGCATTGCAAAAAAAGTAAAAAAACAAAAAAAAAACTAATACAAATGATAAAAACAAAAGTGATAAAGAAAAAACGCAAGTTTATGAATGAAAACGTAAAAATTCTTGACTATGCAAAAGCAAAAGCAAAAACAAACACAAAAAGCAATAACAAAAGCAACAACAATAACAGAATAACAGAATAAGATTGTTATGAACAACAAAACGAAGCAGCCTGACACGCGTGCAACCGATCAGGTGTGAATTTTTAATTGGAATAATAAACCTGTTGACTGCTTACAGTGCTTACAGTGCTTACGGTGCTCTGTGCTTACTGTGCTTGCCGTGCTTATGGCTCGCTCTTTGGCTTTGGCTGTGGCTGTGGGCAGCAGTATTAGCTGCCGTTGGCGAACGATTTCAGTCAGCTCTGCTTAAACGATTTACGTTTAATTTTTATTTCTGGCTTGACTTTATTAATAAAACACAAAACATCAGCAGCGAGCGATGTTACGGTGAACTCCTGAGGTTTTTTCCATAATTTCTGTGCTCTTCTGTGCTTCTGTGCCTCTGTGCCTCTGTGCTTCTGTACTTGCCGTGCGCTGAGATTAGAAATCTATTAATATTCAGTCAAACGCGTATTTCACAAGCTATAGAAATCTGCTGCTCAGGGTTTTACAAGCTGGCATCATGTAAAGTATTGAACAAGTTTATAGCACGGCTTATTAAAATGGCTAAAACCTATTTCATTTCAATTCAAAACAAACAGATACGGTTTTTACCAGTTCGGATCATTTCGGCACAGAAGCACACGCCAAAGATAAGTGATGATAAGTCTTTTGTTCAATTTTGTCTACCGAATTTGATTTTAATTGTCTTTTTGAAATTCATTTTTGAATTTTGAAGATGAAAAATTAATGCTGAATGCTCGCTAAGTATCGAAAACTATTGTTAGACTACGACTTCGACTTAGACTTAGACTTCAACTTCGATTGTCATTCAGAAAATGTGTAAAAGGGAACTTTTTTTCTACAGCTTCTAAATTCTTGGTAAAATGGTTATGTTAGGAATATTTTTTCCAATTTCATAAATAGATTTTTATATTAAAAATGACATAAACATTTATTAGTGGATTTTCTTTAGACTTAAAAGTGGAACATTACCGCTTGTAATTATACATAATGAAATTATACATAATGATATACACAATGTAATTATACATAATGAAATAATGTTTTAGACCGTGTGCGAGTTCGTGTAAATTGAAACGTTTGCAATGTGATGCTACAGATGTATTCTGAAGATTGCTTGGACGGACAAAGTTTCAAATGAAGAAGTTCTAACAAGATTAAGAAAAGATAGAGAACTTCTAAAAATTATCAAAATAAGAAAAACGTGGTATTTTGGTCATATCAATCGAGGTCCAACATATGAATTGCTGCAACTGATTGTTGAAAGTAGAATTGAAAGCAAACGCGACATGGGAAGAAAATAAATGTGTTGGTTGAGGAACATCCAACACTGGACTGGGTTCAGAGACAGAGAGAACTTCAAAAAAATTATTTCTAACATATTGTAATTTATATGATTGTATAACATTAAATTTTTGTATAAACAATTAAAGAAGAAGATATTGTAATTTCTAAGGCTCTAAGGATTTTTTGCACTTATTTATTATTTTTGAATAAAAATTTTCAAATTTTTTAACTTATTTATTAACATAAACATCTTAAAATATTTTCACAATGGTAACACCTAATTTACCTAATTTTTATCTAATTTATCCTACTCGTAAATACTGGTAAATACCAACATTCGCTACCATATCGACATAATTTACTATTTCCCTCAATTTACCATCAATTTACTCAAATTCGCACACCGCCTTAATAGTCAATAACTATCGTAAAGAAACTTATATTTATAAACAAATAATAATAAAAATGATAAAATGCTCATGAAGTGCTATTGGCTGTATTATTGAGCTTATGAATTGGAACATTAATAATTGCTACTAAGATAATTCATATATATATATATATATATAATTCATATACATATAAACATCAACCATTACCGACAGTTTTTAACCACCATCATAAAATGGGTAAAATGCAAATGAAACTATTGACTGTTTTAAGTCAATACTTTAAGATGATATTTATATATATAAGTTGCTCAGCTACCGGTCCATTAGCAATCAAAAAATGGTAAAGTATTGAGAAGACAATTGGTCGCCATGTTGATATTAAGACACAAAATATTTATAACTATTATTAATATTAATATTATATATAATATAAGTATTATATAATATTAATATTAATATTATTAAGTTATGTAGAGAGGTTTCGTAAAGTTGTGAACTACAACAACAAAAATTTTTTCATAATATTTTAATTAATTAAATTTTTGGATGACCATATAGCTGTTTCGAGTATTGCCAAATACCCATCATCAGTGGTCTTAAATTAGTTCATATATTTAATTATTCGTAAATAATTTTTTGAGACTGCAAGTACAAGGGTTGAACTCATACTCATATTTAATATACGCATATATACGTATATCTTAACATCAAATACAAACTAGAGTTTTTCAACCACAGGTCCGCAAAATATTGTATTGCCCTAAAGATATTAATGTTGATTCTTACAAAACAAATTTAATATTTTTTTGGTTCGTAGTATATTTTTGGTTTAGATATAATGCCATAAAAAGTGATAGAATATACTATATATATATATATTTCTTAATTCATTTTATATTCACAATAACCATAAAATAAGGAAACCATAAAAGGTGGTAGAATGTACTATATATATATATATCTTAATTCATTTTATATTCGCAAAAACCATAAAACAGGGAAGTGATTATTAATATAATTTTTTTTGTTTATGTGACCTCTGCTCAATCCATAAAACAAAATGATCTTACAAACGGTACCAATTACCACCGAATCAGCCTTGTAGTCAATAAGGAGAAATCAAAGTAATTTCTGCCAACAAAACAAATTCCTGACTGTTTTGGGACTTGTTCGTTGTCAACAATGACGTGGGTCCAGAGATTGAACGAATAATCACACTTGCCAAATGTTTGGCAAATATACTTTGGGCTAAATACACAATTGAGAAATAAGGCTTTCTCTTAACAAGCAAAGCTCACGCCCTACAAGTCTATTATTATGCCGGACAGCAAGAAATGCTGTATGTTAAAGAAGCTTTCCGAATTATCAATACTGATGAGAAAGTATTAGAAGAATTGGAGATAAAATGTTTGGTTACATCTATGGTCCCTAATACGTTATTAACGACTATCAAATTAGATAGAACGATGAGCTGTATAACCTATACCGCAACATTGATATAATTATATATCATGTTGTGCCTATAAATAAAGTGCTCTGGCTAGAAAGATGTTTGATTTGGTACCCACAAATGGTAAATTCGATAGAGGGTGTACAAATTTTCGGTGGAAGAACGAGGTGACCAATGACATGAAAACACTCGGTACAACAAACTGGGGACTGCAAACCTCAAGCTGGCTAACGGAGGCTTTTGGACGTGGCCAAAGACGACTCACGTCTGTAATAGTCAACTAAGTAAGTACTTTTTTAGTGTTATATGTACAATATATTAATTAATTTTATATTCATAGAAACTGTTAAGTAAAGAATTTATATATATATATGAATTTTAATTATTAGTTTTAGTTTTTGTATTATTCAATATGTGTCATATGACATTTTCTATTATCGAATTATTGCTTCATATATCATACAACCTTTTACGTAGTCGAATTTTTTATCGATATATTCAATGACTCCATTGGTCAATCCTTCTGAGCTTTGAATGTTATCAGAGTTATTACTTTTGAAGATAACTGAAAAAAATTTAGTTTTGTGGAACCTAAATTTTCTACTAAATAGGCACTCTTCTATTAAAAAGACTTCCATAAAGAAGAATTCTATAATTCAAAAGCAATTTATAATTTGCCATTGGCAGGTACTTAATAACAACATTTCATGACATTTTATGACATTTAATGATTTATTAACAATTTGTGCAATTTAATTGGTTGCTTATTATAAACACTCAAGTCTCACTTATCGCTAGATTTTAGTACAAGTACTACCATGTTTATCTTATCGAAATTCCAATACA
>NC_051846.1:198736599-198813234 GCF_002237135.1 Teleopsis dalmanni
TTTATTTATATTAAAATTTGACCAATTAGCCCGGTAACAAATTATTATAATAATAAGTTTTGGTCACAAATATAAGTATTTAATATTTGTAAATAAAAATATATAAAATGGTATTTTACTGATTTCAATCTATGTACGTACCAATGCTATTCCTTTGATACCACAATTGACCATTATTTGAGCTCAAGTTAGCTTTTTGGAAACAAGGTCGCGACTGCAACCTACCTATATAAGAATTAATAGGCGAATCACTTCAATTTTTTACATTAAGTTATATTGTTATATGCATAATGAATGTACTTAGTCTAATAAAAGTAAAATATTTTTTAATAATAATTTTTTATGAAAATTTTGTATGTATAATTTTGTATATTTAATATACCAAATTTCTTAAATATGTAAAAGTTGACCGTATTTGGGTCCAACTTTGGAGGGGTCGATTGGGCCTTATCTCTACTAGTTTAGAAAATATCGAAACTGTGAGTCGGAGACTGTTGTATTTAATATAATAAAGGCTGTTGCTTCAGTTAGAGTCGCCAGTTACTAAAGCTGGTGACTGTTGCTTAATCGAGGCATTTCAATGTACTTAAATAAAAAAAAAGATATTTAAACAGATATTTTAATCATATCTGCATTGAAATATATTTAATTTATAGAGTTTGATTTTTAAAGAAAGAAAAAAAATTATTTGTTTGTACTTTTTTTGTTTTAATACATATATTTTCTAAATTTCGCAAGTATTATGAATTGTGGTACATAAGCATAAATTTATTTTATTTATTTTTCTAAAACACTTATAAGTAAAATGTCAAAAGTAAAATATGTTTTGTATGGGATTGCAGCGATACACTTTGCAGTATTGGTAAGTTAAATTACATATAAAAGTGAGGAAAATTTTCTCAAAAACATGCTCTGCTTTTCATTTACTTCGTTAGCTAATAGAGCCAATATTGGACTATCAGATAAAAAAGTTGCAAAATAGAATTACGGCTAGGGAACTCTTATTAATACAAAGAGCAATGGCTTATCGTTACCAGCATGTAGCAAATGATCCACGAATTGCGGTTGAAATGATAGAGCCACCACTACCAGAACAATAAAAAGTTAAAAAATATTCGCAACCATTGAAACATAGATCTATATGTATATATGTATTTAGTGCATCAAGAGAGAATTTAACAGAAAAACAAAAGCAGCAAACAATATCGGGTAAGTCAATTGCAAATATCAAACTTTAAGAAATTACAAATAATAATACTGTATTTAATAGAGTGATCCTTTAGAAACCCATTGTTTTGTAATGTCATCTGATACTACCTGAAGACCTAATCAAAAAGTAAGAAAAATTTGTTATTGTTTGATTATATTTGTTAATCTTTTCTTATATTCCTAACATTGATGATGTATTTTAGTGCTTCGAGCTGTATTTTTCGAGTTGTTGAAAACTTCCACCGTTTCAGTGTTCTAGTACTTAAACCGTACATCGAATAGTGCTTGAGAGTTTGTTGTTTCCCGTATTTGTATTAAATAAAATAAAATCAAAATGGAATCTCGAGAAGCTTTGCTGCTCCAGTAGCTCGAATATCTACGAATGTCTCGAGCTTTTCTGAATATTTGAATTGTTCGAATTCGAAAATACTCGATCTACTCCAGCAGTTTGGTGTTCGAACATTTTAAAGCACATAGTATATAGCCTATAAATACCTCGGACTTAACTCATCTTTATCAGTGTAATCTATATCAATAAATTGCAGTAATTATATTCCTTAACAAAAAATTTTATTAATATTTATTTTTAATTATACTAGTTTATATAACTAAAGAAAAATAAAATTTATGTTTGCTTAAATAGTTGTATTGTCACACTCGTCATTGACAGAAATTCAAATCATAACGCGGAAAATCCTTGCGCACTCTTATATCGCAAAGAAGCATAACTGTGCTGGTAGTTCGGTGTGCAATAATTGGTGGGTGTGAAGAATGCACCACCAATAGCATCATTGGCAACAGCAGCGGCGGCCGCATTTGTAGCGGCCGTCGCACCAAATGCACCGTATGAGTTCGTATAGCCTTTGGATGAATACATGCTAAGTGTTGGAAAACTCAATGAATAGGCTGCGGCCGCTGCATGATGGGGTAAATCCATTTGTTGGTGAAACAGTGCTGCCGCACTCTTATCGGTAGCGAATTTATGAACACTCGTTATAGGTGGCACAGGCTGTGATGCTGTTGCTAATAAACTGCGTCCATTGTTCGTACTGCGTTCATTTCGTCGAAATTTTGCGCGTCTATTTTGAAACCAGACCTGTGGTGAAGTATAAATTAGAATACTGGAAATTATTTTGAGTTCACCGTACAAATTGCAAGTTGGTCTTACTTGTACGCGCGCTTCGCTTAGACCCACTTTCGTTGCTAACTCCTCGCGTACAAATGCATCTGGATAATGCGTACGTTCGAATACTTTCTCCAGTGCTGTCAACTGTCCTGAGGTGAATGTGGTGCGATTACGGCGCGGTTTGCGCGTTTGCATGCTACCACCCTGAATATGATCGCCACTAAAGTCGCTACGGAAACTGTCATCTAAAAATAATACAAAAAGAAGCAAGGAATTTAATGCAAATGTTAGCAGCTTTCAGTTTAATTGAATTCTAAGAGTTATTCCGAGAAAAATTCATTAAATCAAATTTAATGACCCCAACAAAAAAAAAAAAGAAAAAATTATTCCAAAATAATTTTTAGTGCTTTCAACAATCAGAGTTTTGCTGAATTTCATTGTAAGTGAAAGGTCATAAAATATTTCGTAATTTTTGATATTTTCCTTCATCATGCCGTGGAAATCCCTAACTTCAATACAACATCAACACCACATCAATTGATTTTATGTCGAAAATTCTTGTATCGTTTTACTGTCCACAATGTCGTTAAATTTTTCATTTTTCATTTTTCATGGATTTTATACTTTCGCTGCTGCGGCTGGCATTTCTATTGCTGGATGCTTGCCTGCTTGGCTGCTTTTGTTGTTAACGTGACGTTTGCAATGGCTTTCCTTGCAGCATTGCTGCTGTAACAACACTTCCAGCAAACAACAGCAACAGTCTTCCTTATGTTTCGTCCGTATTTCCTTTCATTGTCGTTGACAGTTTGTAAAATTGTTTTTATAGTTTTTCTTGAATTTGTAAAGTTCTGTGTTCATTGCACGCCTTTTACGGCACCAACGGCACCAACGGTACTAACAGCACTAACAGCACTAAAATGTTGAAAAAGTGATCATTTTGTATCTTCGAATTAAAAACTCGTAAAATAATGATTTAGTGTTGTCACTTGTCAAAAGTGAGTTAAATGGATGGTGATGATTGGGTGCAACTGAGCGTGATTCTATACAGTTAAGATATTTATTTCTCTTTATAAATGACAAATTAATTAGGTACAAATATTATGATTTTCATCGCATTTAAGTGATACTTAAATTTTAATTGATTATAAAGTTTTTGTTATTGCCAGAACAGAGTTATGAGTTATGAAAACCCGAAATTATGAAATCAAGGACATTAAGCGTATAAACTAGAGTAGTACTGTGAAGAAAGTTTCGACCTACATTGGGTTGCAATAGCTGGAACGATGCTGATGCTGATAATGATGATGATGGCGATAGAATATTTGTTGAAAATTGGTTTTTAATAGAAAATAATATTAAAAGTAATTAACACAATTGAAATGTTTTGTAGGGAGCTAAATTATTATTTGATTGTTAACATGAATAAATTTATAAGCGAGTGGTATGGATTATAAGGTGTTAAGAAAAATTATATTTTGAGGCAACTGACATGAATTCTCTAAGTTATTATAAAAACTAAACAACCTAAAAGATCGAGCGTGAAAAGATAGTTAATTGTTTAATTTTAGTAATATTATTAAAGCTTTAACGAGAAATCGCCCAACAGCCGGTATTACGACCAGAAGAGTCCTATTGTATCAATTTCACTATTGATTACACAAAATTCTTTAAAGCTTTGTGAACAAAGTCCAGAACTAAATTTAGAGAAGAGCTCTTAATCTATTCTGGTGACAAAAAACCATATGAAACACTTCTATATTGTTGTGTAGCGTTTAGCAAAGCTACAAACACTACTATTCACCAGTTAGAAATTGCAAAAAGCTAGGCTCTGAGAAGACTTTTCAAAGTTCCTTGGTACATTAGGATGAATGACATCCTCAGGGACCTCAAGATTGGTCCCATCAAAAAATACATGAAGGATAGAGCCCTGAAATTATTTGCGAAATCTGACAGACTTACTAACACCGCGTTATCAAATCTCAGAATGGTAACAGGCTCCTCGGGGAGATATACAGATCTGAGGTCAATTATTGTTTAGTCTAATGAAGTGACAAACAATAATCCAGTCAAGGCGCAAAGAGGGGTTTTGTAGAAACCTCGCAGTTAATAGAGAGTAAAAGTGCTCAGGTGTACTGACTCAACTCAACTAGCCTCAACATAGAAGTTTCTTCTATGCGTTATTAAACCTGGACAGTCAAAAAGAATATGCATAGTTGTTTCCTCATCTTCGAGTCAAATGCTTATTGTTGCGAATTGGTAGTGCTATCGGTTTAGTAGTTAGTGAGGATGTTGAGTGATCGTTTGATCGATAATTCTTGCGCTTTTTAGGTTGCTTATTGTGAGGCCTCGGATGTTATCACAGAGGGACGAAACAGCATATATTTGAACAAAAGTATATAAAGAATATAGTTTTATTGCATATTTTTGATGATATTTCTTCGAGGTTACAGAAGATAAAATTTTCCCTTTACTTAGTGAAAATATAAAGTAACAGGACTTGTGTTTGTTAAATTTTTTAGCTGCAAAATTTTTTTTTTCGTTTCTTGTAATGAAAAAGAATTCAATTGACAAACTTTATCAAACAATATTTATTTTGCATTTCATAAGCAATTGGGAATCTCTTCCTCTATTCCATAAGTAATCACTTCTTGTAATTGTAATATTTTTTATAATGTAGAAATTATCTTCAAATCATATGGCCACTAATAGAGCTATACCTTCGTAAAGTGCAAAAGTTCAAGAAAACTCACTATTCAAATGGAATAATATTGAAATGAAATTAATATTGAAATTCACTGTAGTATATATCTTATTCCACATTTTTTTACAAATATCTTGTTCTACTATTTAATGCAGACAATTTAATATTTACTTTTCTATTTCAATGGATCGTATGAGCACTCTATATAGTGTTCGCTCACATGCGTATAATATTACATACAGTCATAAAATACTATTTTTTAGCGGCTTATACACAAAGGAATCAGAACAACTGATACTCGGCGCCCAAAATCAGCGCTCAACAAACTGCGCTGATTTTATTACATCAATCGGTGGTGCACAATTCAATAATCGTAGAAAGCGAAACTTTTATGAGCGCACTGAGCACACAGCACGGTACCAAAAATTCCATGGTTGAAAGGCAATTCCGACATTGTCAACATGACATAAAGTTAATTTGCGTTGACAGTGGCGGCCGGGTATTCTATATCAGGCGTTGCATGATACCATAAATTAGATGAATACGTACTCGTGTGCACTTATCTTTTTTTGTATCTGTATCTATAAAAAATGAAAATGTTAAAAAATTGTAAAAGGGGGATATGGAGACATCATACGAAATACGTTTGTTAGTCCGAGTACGAAATTATGGGTGTTTATCACTTGAGCGTGGTAAAGCGTTCTTCAGGCTGCTCATCCGTTCATTCAAGTTGGAATAGTGCACCCGCGAGTGTTATAAAAAATTCCATCGTAAATGCGTCGTTATGTCTCTTTTAATTTACTTGAGCATTTTGTAGCATGTGCATTGCGCTGCATCGGTTGCACATCCTTTCCTAATCGCAAACAAAAATAGTACCCGTTTTTTACAGAAAAATTTCGTACTGCATTTTTTATGGGAAAACTTCAATTAAAGAACTTTTTTCAGTATTATTTTTTATTGGGTTATAATTTGAATCTTTTTCTACAAGATTTTTGTTCGCAAGGGACTTGGATTGGATTTAAATTCTAGTTTGTGTGGTTTTTATTTGTTGACAAATTGATTTGACTTGTGTTACCGTAGATTTATTTCTGGTTTGAGATACTTTATAGTATTGTGTGGTCTCTATATTTGTGTACATTCAATATATAATCTATATTCTTAATATGTGTATGCAATATTGTTAGCCATATGCTCAAATGTATTTAGTTTCGAACACTTCAATAAACATATTATTTCTAGTTCAGTATAAGTAGATATTTCTGTGGTTAATATAGAAACGTCACTTTATTCAATTGATAATCTTACAACAAAATAAGTCAAAAATTGGAACGTTTTCTTTGGTTATGCCACGAAAATTCGAAGAATCGCTTAGTAGTCATATAAGATCACACAATATTACGTGATGTCATAATATGCTTTGCACCAAGAAGATGTTCCAATACTCGTATTCATCGGTTGACTTGCAAGACGTCATGTCGTCTTGATTATCGCAACTACAGTGCGTATCTTGTGTGCTGACAGCTCTTCAGTGGCTGTTGTCAAACCTCAAATTCATGTACCGCCTTCTTAAATTGGCCACATATGGCGCACTTGCATGCACCAATTTATCACAATCATTTTACTTGAATTGCAGCCGCAAGTCGGCAGCATTAGTGGAAAATGTTATGAAATGAATAATTAAATTTTAAAGAGCACTAAATTTTCACCTAATTATAAATCATTTGACTTTAGAGTTCCCGCAAAGCGGTGACTTATGAATTCTGTGTGCGATATTTTAATTTTTTGATCTCTGATTTTGTGTAAAATCCAAGAAGAGGAAATACATTGAGAAAAAGTTGATATGGGAACATTAAATTGTGACATTTTCCTGTCATACAATTTTTTTGAGAAAGTTTGGAACAAAATTTTGTATATTCAATAATTTTGTATTCAATAATATATCCTCAACAGTACAATACTAATTTTAAAACGAATGTTTAGGAAATGAGAGAGACAATGTCAAAAATTATGTTAGATCGTACATGATTGGAGAGAAAAGAATACATTCGGATATATTAGGTTTCAGGAGATCTTCTTGTAAGAAAAAAGGGCTTAAGAAAGGTGACCTTATGAATACATATTCGGGTATATATTTTAATAAAAATCTTATTATGTATCTAATATTATGTGCTGCATTAGGTACGGATTATTTGTATTGGCCAAATAATGTGAAAATATGATCTTCAATTGTGGCTATGTTATATTATATTTACAAAAGAATTGTAAAAGTCTCATATATTAGTTGCAAGATATTAAGAATAAGAACAATATATGATCTTTAAAATCATTAGATCAATTAAATTGATATGAGCTCTAAAATCATATCCACTCAAACAATTTTTTTATATTTTGTATAGTTTTATCCCCTTCTTTTAGTTTATTATGGTTTTATCTGATATGATATATACGTATTCCTTTTTCAATGGCCTTAATATTTTTCGCTTTATTTCACGTGTAAAGCCTGATATATCGGTTACTTCTGTATCTAGTAGCCTCTATGATGCCTGCCCTTAATTTACTACTGGATGTGTTGTCGATCTTCTTTTTATGAATATTTTTTTGTTGGAAAGGAATCAAGAGTAACTCACGATTTTTTGTAGTATCTTATGGGCTCTGGATGGACAGCAAAGTTATCTATTTTCTATTAGAAGATGGAAAAGATTGTATTTAAGAAAAATAGAAAGCACAAATTGCAATGAACTTGATTAAATTAGATACAAAAGTTTAACGCAGTGTTATGGACAGTTAATGTTCGAGTCTATATAACTATGAGTATGTCATTTAAAAAAAATTTGTGATAAATATGCCTTAAAGATATTGTGGATGCACTAAAAATAAATGATATGATTGAGGAAGTAGAGTAGTTATTAGGAGGAACAAAAAAAACATAATCGAGGGGAATTAAATGTATCAAAGAAAAAATTTAAGGGAAATAAGTGTTGTATGTGTCTATTTCGTAACATTCTTTTAGTAACCAAAGGCTTGCTATTTAATAATACGAATCTTGTAATAGCTGAACGACTTACGCGAGTTACTTATAAGTTCTGAGCTTAGTGAATATTCCAAACAACTGAACTGTCACATATGGCGTAGCGAATATCCAGAAGTATTTGTAGTAATATCATTATAAGCATAAAAAGTCATTGTCGTATGTATCGTATATGATCTGGAGGTGTGAAGGGCCAGTTTTTTTTTTAAATAAATAATATTTCACATAAATGGTTAATTCTGATCACTAAATATTCATATTAATTAGGAATTATCAAGTTCTGATCAATATATGATAATCAATATTTTTGCGTGCATAATTGAAGACATGGTTGTAAAAGATGTGTATTTTCAGCATAACAGTACTATAAGCCATACAATATGCTCTTACTGAATTTTTTTTGTATGTAAAGGATCGTATTTAAATGGAGCATTCTGAAACTCTTGATAAATAGTCAAGAGTGAACATAGTTCAAGTTATGGTGGAGCTATGTGCCGAGAAGTCATTGAAGATTTCCTTTAAAGAATACAGTACTGAAATGGAGAGCATTAGATTGATGTTCTATTTTATATCTAATGGCAAAATTTAGACAACATACTAAATCAAAATATGATACAAATTTTAGTCTTAAGTGTATCCCATCTAGGTTTACTTTCATAATTACAGAATAGATAACACTGTATAGAGTGAATAAAAAAGTATAGATCACAGGATAGATTAATTGATAGATATCGTTTGGAACTATGCAACCGAAGTAACAAGCCATTTGATTTGGAAAAATATAAGCTATAAAGGATGAGCCACATTAGAATAAAAAGATTAAGATATTGAAAAACTATAAGATAACTTTAATAACCTTTTAAATAGGTAAATTTACTCTAATTAGTTAAAAATATTGAGGGAAAAACGAAGTATATGTCGGCTACTGGTAGAAATGTGCTTCGCTTTGACACCGAGCTAGTGGCTGCCGACTATACTTTCGAATCTGTCAAGGATTTCATCTACCTTGGCACCGCCTTAACGAACACAAATGATGTCAGTCTGGAGATCAGACGAAGAATCACCATTGCTAATAGGTGCTACTATGGGCTCAGTAGGCAATTGGGCTGTAGAGCTCTCTCTCGACAAACGAAACACGCTCTATAGGTCGCTCATCCTCCCTGTGCTTCTGTATGGCGCAGAAGCGTGGACGTTATCACAGAATGATGAAGCAGCACAGGGAGTGTTCGAGAGAAAAGTTCTTCGTAAGAATGAATGAACCACGAGCTGTACGAGCTTTACCAAGACATTGATATAATTCAGTGCATTAACATCCAGCGGCTTCGCTGGCTTGGTTATGTCGTGAGAATGGATGAAGATGCTCCGGCGAAAAAGGTGTTTGAAGCAGTAGTTGGCGGAAGAAGACGTAGAGGTAGACCGTGTCTCCGGTGGAGTGATCAAGTTGAGGAAGCACTAACTGGACTTGATATACGAGACTGGAGAAGGTGCGCACGCAGCAGAGGCACCTAGGGAGACATGCTGCGTCAGGCCGAAACTCGGTAACGGGTTGTTATGGCCACATAAGTAAGTAAGTTAAAGATATTTACTTCGTTTTAAGAAACAAAATTTATTACAATTTATTTATAAGTATAGGATATTCTTCTCATGATTATTTAAAAGGCACTTCTTTTTATTCCGATGGATGACTTTGTTCTTTCGGTCTTATTTAAGTTAGCGATATGTTTACTATAGTTCATAAATTTAATTGTATTTCAAGCATTTCTGTCGTTATTTTTTTGTTACTTTTCAAATTTTTCAATTCGTATTATAATAAATAAATGTAAGTTGTTACTCACTACATCAATAATTCTTTTAAGGCAACTATATATACTGCATTTTGAGAATTTGAGAATTGATTTGCTATATTCAATGAAGAACTCCTCATTGTATCTACTTCATTTAATAATGTAAAAATAATTTTTTATAGCAAGAATTTCAAGCAATCCTTGAGAAAAATAATTTTAGAAATACTTTGCACTTTGGAATTTCTTTTCACAAAAATTACTTCAATCCTAGCAAACTTAGCACGATTCACATTAAACGTGCCTGTCGTACATACCCAAGTCCTCCAGTGCTGTACTGCTCAGATTTGAATGATGTTGCAGTTTGTTCGAGATGTGACAATCACTGGCTAATTCCAATAAATTATTCACCGAAAATCGTTTTACATTCTCCGAACCCTTCACGGATATAAAACTGTTTGCCTTGGTCTCTTGCTCAATTCCGACGCCATTTCCCGTCAATGCAGTACCTTGATTTTGATAATGTGCAACTGAATTATTGTTATTGGTACCGACATTGATGACGTCATTGCCGTCGGTATGCGCGTGACAATTATGACTTGCATAAAAATTCTGTTCTTGCGTTAAATTGTGTAAATGTTGCAATGTTGCTGCTGACATAGCCGTTTGTGTTGCTGCTGCTGCTGCTGCTGTTGCTGTTGCTGTTGCTGTTGCTGTTGCTGTTACTGAAGTTGCACTTTGCGTTTGACTGTAGTAGAAATTGTTTACAGCTGCTGTTGCTGTTGCATTGTCATTGCTGCCAATATTGTTGCTGATATTGCTTAACTGTTGTTGATAGTTAAGCATTTTTTAATTGATAATATAAATCAGTTTTAAGTTTCTTGCTTAAATAATTCAATTAAGTATCAATTAATTAAGAAAATTGTCGCGTGAAGATTGTTCTTTTCTATTGAGGACGACAGCAGCACACGACGTCTTGAGTTCTTTTATTGCGAAAATTAAAATATATAAAATCTTTTCTTTTTTGAATTAAAACTGCACAGTCACAAATTTAAAGCCAAAAGCGTGCGTAGATGCGAGTTTCGCGTTTCGTGAATTTTTATATTTTTTATCTCGTGCTTTTTGTTTTTGTGATATCTAAGAGATATATTGCTGAATTGAGTTATTTCGCGCTTGCTCTTTTATGCCGTAAATTAGATTAGCAATAACACAAATGATTTAATTAAGTTAATTGCTGCCACAACACTAAACAATGCTAAAGTTGGCTGACTACTGAAATTATTTTCAAAATTCTTGTTGTACTTTTCAATAGGATTTTCCCCCTTTCCTGCTTGGATACCAGATTTTCTTGAAATAATTGAAAACAGTGAAGTTAATGTGTGTGGATCATTCAAATCTTTAAATATTCCAAATGCTATTCGTTGGCTCACATGCAACACACATGCACCTCCTTTTTTTGTATCTCAGAGATCGCGTCTGCAACGTTCATTTCCATATCTTCGCTTGTTTCAGTTCTAAATTTAGTGCATCGTTTTAATTGGTTTAGACAGATTTCTGTACATATCAACATAAATAAAGATACTTTTCTTTTTTAAAAATGTGAAAATGTACGGTATGTGAAAATGCTCTTGAGTTCACTTTTTCGAAAACATTTTTAGCTCTTGTGGGCGTTTCGTTTATTTTTTAACATAATTTGATTTCATATGAATATTTCAGTATTCATATACTTTCTTCTGTTTTACAAGTGCTAACAAATCTTTTTATTAAAAATAAATTAGTTTTTATATAAATCAATATTTTTTAAGGTGATTGCTCTTTAATTTGATCAACATTATACAGTTTAACGATTTGAAGAAATACATTTTTTATATATAAAAAGATAATACATCAATTAATTTAATAATTTAATTATTGTGTGACATTAAATAAAATATGAGATTAAAAGATAACAAATAAATATGTGTTGAATATATTGAAGAAACTTAATATTATGTTTCATCATTAAATAATATATGAAATTAATAGATTAACAAATAAAAACATATTAAATATATTGAAAAAAATTAGTATTATATATTCTTTCAATCCTAGATGAACTTTTTGAAGTGATTTGTATGAAATATATAATATTTCATTACAAACGTTTTCTGAAAATATTAGAATTATCAAATGAAGATTCAATGCAAATCAGAGACCCAGATACCCTATAATTAAAATTAATTTTCTTAGAAATTGACCAAAAATTTGTTTTTCTAATTAATGAGTTTTGCTGTCTTCCTACTTTTTGGATTAATCAGAACTTCAATCAAATTCAAGAAAATATGCTTCTTACTAGTTAATAGGCCAATAGTTGATATATGTTTTTGCTTTCTATGCACAATATAAATTATTTCAATTATTTTAATTTATAAAATTATTTTTCGGAAAAGATATTTATTTTCTTATTGTTGAACTAAAAGGTTCTTGAATATAGCAATTATATATATTCAGTAAAAAACTGTTTCTATAGGATCACTGCAATCACTGTTAAGGTGTTTGAAGTTAGTAATCTTAATGAAATAGCAAATCAATTATTATTATTACAGTATTTATTATTATATGATTACAAATAAAAGTAAAATTTATCATAAAGTTATAATTAGTAAAAAAATTTTCAGCTATTTTTATCTCGCAAGTTTTTTTTTGAAATTCGCTAACTCAATAGCATGAAATATTGTCTGAGATAATAAAGAGATCAAACTCATTATGTAAATAATCAGTAGAATGCATACTGGTGACGGTGCATGGTAACGGTGCTGAGAAGCGATTCTCATACTCAGATTCAAATGATTGAATTTATCAATATTGACCTATGCATCCCAACAATAAAAAAATATTTATATTTTCCATTAATTCTTGTTTTTGATTGTAGATTGATATATTTTTTTCAATGTTTTGCAACTTTTGTCATAAGATTGTGTTTACCTACTTATTTGAAGTAACCATCAATTGATGCATCACCCTTTCCCAAGAACATTTAATGAAACGATTAGGATAAGTAAAATATTGCTTTGACTGTAAATTTAATCAATAGTGCATTATTTTTATAAGTATCCTTTGTTTTTCCCTAAATACAAACTGTCTTTTCCAACACTGTCATTCAGATCCTCCAAGGAGTTTGTGTAACATTGGGTTGTTGATTTCTTTTTGATAAAAGTGATTCATTATATCATGAAAAATTTTAAAAACTGGTTTTATAATACTATAAGTCATCATGGCTTGCAACAGCCTCTATTTAGTAGATTCTCATTTAAAAATAGTACATAGTTTGATGGTATTTCTAAGAAAGCTATGTATTGATAAAGAGATTATTCGCTCGTTACTAATAATTGATGTGAAGAATCGACTTAATAACATTGATTAAATTCATATGCCTTCATTACATTGCTCTTGATAAATTAAACTCATAATTCCTATTTTTGGGCATTCATATATATTATGAATTTTACGATTTATTTTATATAAATCTTATAATATATTTTTAATATATTATATAAATATATATATATAAATATATATATACAGTGGCTCACAGCTTATTTCGTGCAAGCAATATTTTTGTAGATTTAGTCGTGAAAATCCAAAATTTTGTTCAAAATAAAAAATTTTAAATATGCAACTTTAAAGAATGTTTAGTTTTTATTATAAAACAAAAAAAAATTTAGCAAAAATATCAATATTCAAGAAGTTAAGTGAACAAAAACAAACATACACCAAATTCTGACCTCACAGCTTATTTCGTGCAATACATTTTTTTTTAGAAAATTAATAATTTTTGGCATAAAAAAGTGAATTTTAGTATTTAGTGGGATAGTCCTTTTGTTTAATTACTGCCTCCAACCTTGAACGCATTGAAATAACTAATTTTTGAGTATATTCCACTGACATTTTTTGCCATTCCAATTTTAAAGCAGCTTTCATACTTTCCTTGCTATAAATGTTATGTTTTCTTATGTTAGTTTCCAGAATATGCCATAAATTTGCTATGACACTAAAGTCAGGTGATTGTGGAGGTGTTTGGATGATGTGTGGATAACTCCCAACAAGCCAAGTCTGCACAAGACCCGACTTGTGCTTCAGATCGTTATCCTGGTAAAAACAGAAATTGTTAATTATACCTAAATATTCGGCACTTTTATGCAAATTTTGCTTTAAAATATTAAGATACACTTCTTTATCCATTGTTGATTCTATAAATTGTAGATTACCTACTCCTGCCGCTGATTTACACCCCAATACTATCACATGCTTGCCACCGTGTTTAACTGTGCCATATAAATTTTCTTTTTGGAGCTTAGTATGTGATATATTTGGCGTATGTTTAATAGTATTTCACATATGATTTACCATCTGAAGCGTAGAGATTAAATTTACTCTAATTGACAAAAAATACTGCGTTTCAGAAAGAACTGTTCTTGTACAGGTGGTGTTTGGTAAACTGCATGCGAAACCGTCGGCAGGCATGTGATAGTATTGGGGTGTAAATCAGCGGCAGGAGTAGGTAATCTACAATTTATAGAATCAACAATGGATAAAGAAGTGTATCTTAATATTTTAAAGCAAAATTTGCATAAAAGTGCCGAATATTTAGGCATAATTAACAATTTCTGTTTTTACCAGGATAACGATCTGAAGCACAAGTCGGGTCTTGTGCAGACTTGGCTTGTTGGGAATTATCCACACATCATCCAAACACCTCCACAATCACCTGACTTTAGTGTCATAGCAAATTTATGGCATATTCTGGAAACTAACATAAGAAAATGTAACATTTATAGCAAGGAAAGTATGAAAGCTGCTTTAAAATTGGAATGGCAAAAAATGTCAGTGGAATATATTCAAAAATTAGTTATTTCAATGCGTTCAAGGTTGGAGGCAGTAATTAAACAAAAGGACTATCCCACTAAATACTAAAATTCACTTTTTTATGCCAAAAATTATTAATTTTCTAAAAAAAAATGTATTGCACGAAATAAGCTGTGAGGTCAGAATTTGGTGTATGTTTGTTTTTGTTCACTTAACTTCTTGAATATTGATATTTTTGCTAAATTTTTTTTTTGTTTTATAATAAAAACTAAACATTCTTTAAAGTTGCATATTTAAAATTTTTTATTTTGAACAAAATTTTGGATTTTCACGACTAAATCTACAAAAATATTGCTTGCACGAAATAAGCTGTGAGCCACTGTATATATGATATATATATCATATATTATATAATATATATAATATATATATAAATATATATTAAATATATTTTTATTTTACGATTCTCAATAGTTGAAGTTCAATTTATTATTTCTTAACCACAAATTGCCTAATATATGAGGTGAAAAAATTTGACAAGATTCCACAACTTAAGCAGCAATAAATACCAATTAAAATGTCACTTAAAACAATAAACTCCCTCTTGAGAATATCTCCAGCATATTCTTTAACATATGCATCCCAAACATTCAAGGCAGGACAGTCACAGTACCGTTGCAAGCATTTTGAAGATATTAAGGATATTAGTATGTTTATTGAACCAAATAAGGAAAATTTGAGGAAACCAATACATACAAACAAAATACTTCTATTGAATACAAGAAGCGTCAAGTCATGCCTAATTGCTTAAACGAAACTACGAAATGTTATCCTTGACAAGGAGGCGTTAAAGTGGTTGGCGCCAGCTTCAAAATAAGTATCTTCATACCAAATAAAACACGTGTGGAAAGCAAAATTATGTTAAGTATCTACAGGACTTTTTTTATGTAATGTTGAAAGTAAAATGGGCGTGACGTAATCAATATGATTTAAAATAGCATATTTTAAGAGAAACACGTCTGCCCTATAAATATTATGAGGAGTGCATAGCTTGTATTGTACTATTGCATAGTTAAGGTTAGTATTTGTTTATAGGTATGGATCTAATTATATTCTATGAAGTTATTGACACAACATAAATTTTGAGTGCAGAAGTAAGTAATTGCGGAAGTGGTTAACAATTAATTTTAACAATTTTTTTGCTAAAAAATATTTATAATTTTTATTTCCTTCATATAAAGAAAGTACATTTCATTAAATACATACATACATAGCATAATAAAATAGTTTATTTTCTTGGAACTATACACGAAGGCCATTAAAAAATTTAGAGTGCTAAGGTTTGTGGTGCAGTGTAAACTTAATAATAGCTTTAATAAATTTTTATAGAAAAATATAAATATATATGCCTTGAAATTATTTACGAAAATTGACAGGTTTACCAGTACCGCGTTATCGAATCTCAGATTGGTTACAGGCTCCTCGGGGAGGTATGCAGATCTGAGGTTAGTTATTGCTTAGTCTGATGAAGTGATGAACAATAATCTAGACAAGGCGTAGAGAGGGGTTATGAAGAAACCTCGCAATTAATAGAGAGTAAAAGTGCTCCAGCGCGCTGAGTCAACTGGCCATAACATAATAATAATAAAAATTATTGAATTTTCATGCTAACAAAGTAAACGTTTATTTTGATTTAAGATTAAAATTTTGTTTAATAATTTTTAAGAATTTTCATTTATTAAATAATGTAACAGTGGATATTTATTTTTATATATCCTTTAAAAAGTGCAACTTTTTTGGGACTTTCTTCAAAATCGTACAGTTTTTTCCTGCTCTCATATAGGAAGAACAGAAAAGGCAATGCTCACGCTAATTGCTTACCTATGCTTTCGTAAGTAAATGCCATTATTTTATCTTGCGATTGGTTTTTTTATAAATCCTTTTAAATATTAAAGATGGTGACAAAACCCCGAAGAAGAGATGTGTTAAACGCCCCTCACCACCGGCTCCACCACCACCACCTGAATAAATATTTATTAAACACAGTTTAACAATAGGTCCTTGGTAAGACAACGATAACTTTTTTTTGTTGCATTTAGTTAAATTTATTTATATTTATAAATGCTATATCTGATGTTATGTATCTTTCTGTAGTTATTTTATAAAGATATCTCCAAGGATCAGCAAGACCTAACTACTCAATTCTTTTATTAGCCTGGGTAGAAAATTTTAGAAGTTACTTAAAATTTTGCAATGGTAAGATTAATATTAATTATTTTTTGTTTTTTTATTTGTCCTATTGTTTATAGGTTTATTTATGTGATGTTGTGCTTGTACTGAAAAAAATTATTGTTTGGAATTTGTATATCTATGTTATAACGTCAAACTGTTTGGAAAGAAGCTTTTCTATTCTGAAACTTGTCGAAGAAACTGTCAAAAAAAGGAGTACTGCTGGTTGTACTATAATGGATTAGTAATGGTACATTCATTTCGGTTAACGAGGTGTAAGCAGAGCAAGTGTTTGATGCTATATATATAAGCGCTTCCCAGTGTATGACTTATAACGAAATTGACGTATACAATTGACTGCATGAAATTTGTTTTTTCTATTGACATATTTTTAAAAAATATATTTCAATTGCAAATATAATAATAGTCTTTTTTTTGTCTTATAATTATACCATCAGTACCTATCAGAAATTTTACAATATATATATATATAATCCGTGTTGTAATGTGAATATTTTAAGTATAAAAATATTGTATCTGTTTACATATTGCCGTATCTTGTAGTTTAATGAAATATATGTCATTCCCTGTAACTTACATCTGTAATTACATAAAAGAAATTTGTATATAGAATTTGTATGGATACGTACAATCGCCCATAAACAACAAAAAAAATATTAAATAGTTATAGTTATTATTCTAACCTGGTACATAGACTACCAAAAAAATTGAGTTCCAATAAGTATGAAATGGCAAAATAATTTTACCTAGAAACGAAATCTAAGCAGTTGATATCAATAGTCAATAATAGTAATAGTCAATGGTATAAATAATCCGTCAGGTATCATCTGCTCCTATTAAAAGGATTTTGAGGTCTAGTAGACAATTACTTCCTCTGAGGAAGTTCCTTCTAGTTAAATTAATAATATTGTGTGGTTAAAATAAATAATTTTTTAGTAGTTTTAAATTTTCACACCTATATTGAATCTGTATCTAGCCACATTTTCTTTTAAGTATCTGTATTTGTATCTAGGTCCAAGAAAAAATATTTATTACAACACTGCAAACAATAAACTGCATTTTATGTAATGAAAAATACGAGTATTTTCTTTTATTTTGTAGTTTAATACTCTTAAAACATCTGTAGTATTTAATTACTACAAATTTTTAATAATATATTCAACTCTCGAAATGTAAATTATTATTACTACTAATTTTTTATGGGTACTTATTAAAAATACCATATACAGTAATACCATATACAGTAAAGATCGTGTTTCACAGAAACAGGTTATCAATTAATCCAAGAATATTATCCTTACTGACTTCCAGCGTACCCAAGACGGAACATTATATGAATATATTTTAGTATTAAGCTACTACTTCAATAATTTACTTTAATAAAGAAAGCTTTGATTTTCAAAAAAATTTGATATCCCCAATCAAAAAAAATTTATATTTCATATAATTATAGAATTAGGAATTAGGTTAAGTATTTATTCACAAACTTTTTGGCGTTCCAATCAAAATTTTCCGTTGCTGTATTACCCACAATATCATATTAAACTATTAATATGAAAAATATAATTAATTAATTTAATTTAAAATGTTGACAAATTATATTAAAAATAAAAATAAAGTAAGTACAGTAGCTGCAAATAAATTTATTGCTGAAATAATTTAAACTTCAGCATCTAAAGTCTTCTCGTTTATTTGTTTTTAGTGAAAAATGTCCGCCAGGTGAAAGCATGTTCACCATGAAAAGGAAAGACTCGGAATTATAAAACCTACAATTCAATTCTCTTGATCAATGGTTTTATTGGTAAGTTCTAAAAACTGAAAATCAATCTTCCAATCAAAAACTTTTATTTCAGGAAAATGCTTCTATTTCCAATGTTGATCAATTTTATTTTATCCTGATTTTATCTCTAATGACGAGTAGGTTCACAACTATTTCTCTTATAAAAATTAAACTAAAACTATTTTTAAAATTGTAGAACATAATTTATTATGGTGTTGAATTATAAGCTTGGCATTCATGTCAACTATAACTCATATACGTCAAATCCAAACTGAATACCTTCCCCAAGATGTGACTCAAACTCGACTGTGACTACCCTTTATTAATATGGTGATGTAGGGTAACAGCGAGGTGTATCAATTATGTTGGCGATACCGATCATATGTATCGTATTTACGGTACAGTAGTTTTTCTTATAAAAGCTATATAAACATTCAATTTATTACAGAATAGCAATTACGCTTTTTAACTACAAGCTTGACATGTCAGTCAAGTTTAACACAGATGGAATAAATCCCTGTGGAAACGGGATTACTTCAAAGTTTAAAACATTCTTTTAATGGTCAGTTGTCACATCTTCATATTCTTTTTAATAATATGATAAGTTTTCATTGATAATTTCAGTTTAGAAAAATTAATATCCTGTGAATAAAACTCCCAGATGTGACCAAGCTCGACTGTGACTACCCAATATGAAAATTGAGTTGTAGGATCGCAGCGAGGTTTATCAAGTATGATGGCGATACCGAGAATCGTTTTTTCTTAATGCTTGTTTAATACTTGTCTTATATTCGATAATATGGATTTTCTTAAATAAAATACAGATTACGGTACTAGAAAACGCTTGACTTCAAAAACAAAATAAATGGAAAGTTTTAGGTTTGTCTAAATTGCAATGGATGTCTAATTTGACATCGATTACGTTGAAGTGTTATTCGTATATTTATGTCAAAATTTTTGTAAATAAATTAATTGTCAACTTATCATTGTCTTTCCACTGAGTAATTCTCAAGAAACTATACCGTTTAAAAAGTAATGTGTTTCTTAAATCATTTAAATAAAGTTGTGATGAAATTGCGTTGGGTAAACACTGATAAGAACTGTGATGAACATTAACATAAGCCTGAAGAAGTTGATTAGAGAAACTGAACTTGATTTCAAATTATATTTTAGTTAGTGAAAGAAAATGAGAAGAAGGTCTTAATTTAAGAACTCAGTAATATGGACCCCAATTCAAATAAACTAGTAAGAGCTAAATAATATTATATATACTTATAAGTCAAAAATAATTACGTGTCCTAAATAAAATACTCGTATCTTAGTGCGTGAATAAGAACAAATCGTAATATCAAATATGTGGGCGATCTGCAGACTGCGATAAATTGTTGTCAGCTTTCCTTCTGAGTGTGTACAACCACACAACTTAGCGCGATTTGCTGGAAGGATTCTCGTAGACTATAGAAGCAATACTCAGTTTGATTACGTGTATCGTTGTGAAAAATATGAATTATATGAATATGAATATGAGTGATATAATATATATTGATATATTGATATATATTAAATGATCGCACCCAAGTAACTAATGCTTTTGCATTTGAACTTTCACACCCCTAAAGATTAACATAAATATTCGTTTCTTGGAAATAATTGCCAAAGGTCTAAATCCTATAGCAAGATTGAATGTCTCGTGTGCTTTCTAATGTTGATTATTCTGAACAATTAATAAAAATTTTAAGCAAACTTAATGACAGTAAAGTATTAATATTTAAAGAAGATGCCTTTGATTTTTAGAAAAAAATTTGACCGTTCAAATAAAATTTTTTATTCCTCATATTCCCAAAGAGTTTCAATAAGTGAAAATTAAAAATTTCTTTTCGGCCCTTTCATCTAAATTATATGTTGTTGATTCAGTTTAATAATACTTTGACATTACTATTAATTTAAATGAGGGTCCTATTAAAAGATGAAGGTAAAAATGTAACATATTGAAATGAAGTATCTCTTCAAATTCGTTAAGTAGTAAAAGAATTGTATGTCACCAAATTGTAGACTTCTCTTGTATATATAGGTATGATATTTACTATTCAGCTCATAATAAAAAGTCATTTCGAAATTATGGATTGTAAGGCCTTACAGTTGTAAAAATATTGGTAAGTTTTTAAATCTAAAAATAGTATAAATAAATAAAGTTCTTATCATTCGCAGAAAATCATATCATTACATCATTAAACAAAGAATGGGAATGTGAATGGAAACACTAACATATTATGAGTAATATATTGAAATATCTTGAAAATGGTAGGTGCAGTTTTATTTGAATGCTTGCACTCAATAAAGTGTTCCATTTACTAATTTAATTTCAGGTTTTGCAAGTGAATTACCTTTCAATCCGAATCTCACACGAGTATATTACCCAGATGTGACGCTCTCCTTCAATCCTTAGTGTATAATGGAAGTTATTATATATCACTTTATACAATGGATTATATGATTATGAATATGATATGAGTGGTAACTTCTCAAATCTAAAAAACATCAGAAAAACAGTTTCTATCATTTGTTGGACATACGATATCATAATATCACACCGCACTAAGGATTCGAATGAAATTACTAATAATTTCAATCAAATATCAAAATGTATCTAAAAAGGTTGATGTATATTTATTCTTATCCTCAATAAATTTTTCCATTTATCAATCTAATTTCAGGTGTTGCAAGTGCATAACTTGTTAATCCGAATCCCAGACGAGTCTTTTACCTAGATGTAACGCAAAAGTCAGCTGAGACGTCAACATGTTTAGTTGCACAAAAGTTGAGAACAAATCGTTGAATGCATAATATTTCTCAATACTTAATGCATAATGGAAGTTTTTAAACATGATTCTTCTCGAAATAAAGTATATTATTTCGAACAGACGTCCTCTGTTTACCATGTCAACACCAGAGTGAAATATATTTTTTATCTAAATAATATTAAATAAAGTTATGTGTTGACAATACAACATTATTGTTTTAATATTATTATTTTAATGCAAGATTATTGTTTTATTATTATTGTTTCTGCGCAGATATTGGTAAGGATTTCTATTTATTATTTTAATATTCTTCATTCTAATTATCCACATTCTCAAGTATTATATTTCGTACTTGAAGTATCACTTCAGTGCAAGTATCGTCTACATATTTTATAATTGTGTTAACAGAATGCGTATCTGAATCTATTGTCGATGGAGTTGAGAAAGACACCATTTTCAACTGGATTAATATGCCATAATTAGAGATCTAGTTTGGTTTTAATAAAATATAATCGGAATTCATTTATCGATGACTAAGATTTTGTTAGGTTCTTATTGTTTTACTGTTTCGTGTAAAAACAATTTCATTGTAGATATGTAGTATATTCTTTTTTTACTGCTATCATAAATAAAACTCAAATATACTGGAACTGTAATTATTATTATTTTAATTATTATACACTATAATTATACACTATATTTATAACTTCATAATAATTGCAGTTATAGTCTACAATTTTTTCTGTAGAGGGAAGGGAAAGATATCTTATGTATAAATTAAAATAAATTATTAATAAAACAAGTGAAGCATTAGTAAGCATTAGTAGTATTCCTTAGTTGATATAATCGAATTAACTTTAGAGATAATAAATTTTATTTTCGAAAAGTTGGCTTTGGTTAAAAAAATATATTTACGACTTTCAAAATATTTTCTAATTATGAATATTAAATTGTAGAGTTAGCAAATAGGATGTTAAGTCATATTTTGGGCCCTTTCCATCAAAATTTTCAGTAGAATGTAACGAAATTTTAAAATAAGTCAGAATAAAAAAACAAAATCTCTGAAAGATATTTAAAGTAACGAAAATATCTTAATTTAAGTCCTAACCCTTTATATTTATTTTATTTTTTGTAGAATGGTGCAAAAACGAATACTCTGTCGCACTCTAGAAATTGGCAGTGGTATTCCAAAGCTAAATTTAGTGTTTAAATTATAATGAGTCGGTGAGTCGACAATGAAGCCATTGTCAGAAATTTTTAATCATCACTGGTACGCCTTTCTCATATAGACAAACAATAACTAAAAGTTCGCCGATAGGAGCGCAGTTATTGCATTTCCCGGCTGACGGTTGAGTACTGATATGGCGTTTCTGTATGAGTTACCTAAAACAAAGACACTATAAAGTATATTCATAAAATTTCTTGTGTATATATGCAATCTTCTTATTGATCTGGTAAGCATCAGCTTTTCATTAGGCTTATCACTAACTAATCAGTACCTATTTTCAGTCCTGAACCTATTTTACTATATATTTTTGAATTACCTTGATGTAGCAAAGACCTGACGGAACTGAAGCTAAAATGGAATGAACCTGCAACCGCAAGAGTATTTACAAATACTTTCACGCAGAGAGAACCTTTGTTTATAAGGGTGTTAAGCCCTCTGGAAACAAACTTATGCATTAGTACATCAGGTCTTAAAACATTTTTTAAAAAAAGTGTTTTTTTCTTTGTTTATTTGAATTCATAAAATATATGTTTTGAAATTGAATAAGCAAATTTTGAGTTTCATTTAATGTCTCCGGAAAAGGGTTTGTTATATGGACTAATTAATAGTTGATAAGAATCTTCTATTTATTTTGTTTGTTTCAAGCCTTTTTAAAATTCATAAGCTATTTGCTTCTCAACAAATACTCGACATTAGACGAAGTAAAACAGTAGTTAGATTCTAATAGATATGATCTCATTACACCATGGATTTGTATGTCATTGTGTGAGAGCCCAACTTGTCTGAAACTGTTAAGATAATATTCCTAAACGAAGTCAGAAGGTCCAGCGCTATCAGCGATGTTACATACGATAGTTGCATGATCGTTGTAGCGTCTTCCAGACAATCGTTCTATTCGATGATATTGTCACAAAAAAACAAATACCAGGAATATTTACACTTTTCGTAAGCGCCACATCTTTGTTTCCTTTGTAGGCTTTTCGTAACATCTAAGCTTGTAATAAAGTGACGTAGGTTTTTAAATGATATGTCGATGTTGACTCAAAATGGGTACCAACTAATGGGGACAACATTTGGGTCGTTGAACCTGATCAGGGGTGCCATATAACTATGCTCAACATAGAATTCGATAGTTATGGGCATACCTTTCGTTTCAACTACAAGTGGGCCGATACAAAAGGTTAGTAGAGCATGTATTGAAAAAAATGAAAAGAAAATAACTATACTATATATACATCACGAAAATACTAAACTACTTTCAGTATGAAAAGTAGTGTGGAAGTATAGTGTATTCCAGATTTTAGTTGAAAAAACAACATTCAATAAAGCAACAATGGAAATTATATACTATTCGCACATAGTACCGATTGAGAGGTCTGATTACCACCAACTTCAAACCATTAATGATTATCTTAACTATCTCTCGAAACAACTACAAGAACTGCGGTGTACAATTTGCATATATAATACTTCGTTGAAAAGAGTGTCTAGGTATATTCAATATGATCAGTGTATGCCTTAGCATTTTTATACATATAATAATAATGTCTACACTGAATGTACACATTGTTTATTTCATAAAAATATAGAAATGCAATGAAATTCGACCTCTTTAATACAAATTTTAATAATATTAAGTTAAAATGATACATATTTAAATCTATACTACAAAAAATGACATATATATTGCTATACAGACATTTAAGCTGTTCCTGAAATATTTATTAAAACACAAAATTTGCTCATTCAATTTCAAAACATATATTTTATGAATTCAAATAAACAAAGAAAAAAACACTTTTTTTAAAAAATGTTTTAAGACCTGATGTACTAATGCATAAATTTGTATCCAGAGGGATTAACACCCTTATAAAGAAAGGTTCTCTCTGCGTGAAACTATTTGTAAATACTCTTGCGGTTGCAGGTTCATTCCATTTTAGCTTCAGTTCCGTCAGGTCTTTGCTACATCAAGGTAATTCAAAAATATGTGGTAAAATATATTCTGGACTGAAAATAGGTACTGATTAGTTAGTGATAAGCCTAATGAAAAGCTGATGCTTACCAGATCAATAAAAAGATTGCATATATACACAAGAAATTTTATGAATATACTTTATAGTGTCTTTGTTTTAGGTAACTCATACAGAAACGCCATATCAGTACTCAACCGTCAGCCGGGAAATGCAATAACTGCGCTCCTATCGGCGAACTTTTAGTTATTGTTTGTCTATATGAGAAAGGCGTACCAGTGATGATTAAAAATTTCTGACAATGGCTTCATTGTCGACTCACCGACTCATTATAATTTAAACACTAAATTTAGCTTTGGAATACCACTGCCAATTTCTAGAGTGCGACAGAGTATTCGTTTTTGCACCATTCTACAAAAAATAAAATAAATATAAAGAGTTAGGACTTAAATTAAGATATTTTCGTTACTTTAAATATCTTTCAGAGATTTTGTTTTTTTATTCTGACTTATTTTAAAATTTCGTTACATTCTACTGAAAATTTTGATGGAAAGGGCCCAAAATATGACTTAACATCCTATTTGCTAACTCTACAATTTAATATTCATAATTAGAAAATATTTTGAAAGTCGTAAATATATTTTTTTAACCAAAGCCAACTTTTCGAAAATAAAATTTATTATCTCTAAAGTTAATTCGATTATATCAACTAAGGAATACTACTAATGCTTACTAATGCTTCACTTGTTTTATTAATAATTTATTTTAATTTATACATAAGATATCTTTCCCTTCCCTCTACAGAAAAAATTGTAGACTATAACTGCAATTATTATGAAGTTATAAATATAGTGTATAATTATAGTGTATAATAATTAAAATAATAATAATTACAGTTCCAGTATATTTGAGTTTTATTTATGATAGCAGTAAAAAAAGAATATACTACATATCTACAATGAAATTGTTTTTACACGAAACAGTAAAACAATAAGAACCTAACAAAATCTTAGTCATCGATAAATGAATTCCGATTATATTTTATTAAAACCAAACTAGATCTCTAATTATGGCATATTAATCCAGTTGAAAATGGTGTCTTTCTCAACTCCATCGACAATAGATTCAGATACGCATTCTGTTAACACAATTATAAAATATGTAGACGATACTTGCACTGAAGTGATACTTCAAGTACGAAATATAATACTTGAGAATGTGGATAATTAGAATGAAGAATATTAAAATAATAAATAGAAATCCTTACCAATATCTGCGCAGAAACAATAATAATAAAACAATAATCTTGCATTAAAATAATAATATTAAAACAATAATGTTGTATTGTCAACACAAAACTTTATTTAATATTATTTAGATAAAAAATATATTTCACTCTGGTGTTGACATGGTAAACAGAGGACGTCTGTTCGAAATAATATACTTTATTTCGAGAAGAATCATGTTTAAAAACTTCCATTATGCATTAAGTATTGAGAAATATTATGCATTCAACGATTTGTTCTCAACTTTTGTGCAACTAAACATGTTGACGTCTCAGCTGACTTTTGCGTTACATCTAGGTAAAAGACTCGTCTGGGATTCGGATTAACAAGTTATGCACTTGCAACACCTGAAATTAGATTGATAAATGGAAAAATTTATTGAGGATAAGAATAAATATACATCAACCTTTTTAGATACATTTTGATATTTGATTGAAATTATTAGTAATTTCATTCGAATCCTTAGTGCGGTGTGATATTATGATATCGTATGTCCAACAAATGATAGAAACTGTTTTTCTGATGTTTTTTAGATTTGAGAAGTTACCACTCATATCATATTCATAATCATATAATCCATTGTATAAAGTGATATATAATAACTTCCATTATACACTAAGGATTGAAGGAGAGCGTCACATCTGGGTAATATACTCGTGTGAGATTCGGATTGAAAGGTAATTCACTTGCAAAACCTGAAATTAAATTAGTAAATGGAACACTTTATTGAGTGCAAGCATTCAAATAAAACTGCACCTACCATTTTCAAGATATTTCAATATATTACTCATAATATGTTAGTGTTTCCATTCACATTCCCATTCTTTGTTTAATGATGTAATGATATGATTTTCTGCGAATGATAAGAACTTTATTTATTTATACTATTTTTAGATTTAAAAACTTACCAATATTTTTACAACTGTAAGGCCTTACAATCCATAATTTCGAAATGACTTTTTATTATGAGCTGAATAGTAAATATCATACCTATATATACAAGAGAAGTCTACAATTTGGTGACATACAATTCTTTTACTACTTAACGAATTTGAAGAGATACTTCATTTCAATATGTTACATTTTTACCTTCATCTTTTAATAGGACCCTCATTTAAATTAATAGTAATGTCAAAGTATTATTAAACTGAATCAACAACATATAATTTAGATGAAAGGGCCGAAAAGAAATTTTTAATTTTCACTTATTGAAACTCTTTGGGAATATGAGGAATAAAAAATTTTATTTGAACGGTCAAATTTTTTTCTAAAAATCAAAGGCATCTTCTTTAAATATTAATACTTTACTGTCATTAAGTTTGCTTAAAATTTTTATTAATTGTTCAGAATAATCAACATTAGAAAGCACACGAGACATTCAATCTTGCTATAGGATTTAGACCTTTGGCAATTATTTCCAAGAAACGAATATTTATGTTAATCTTTAGGGGTGTGAAAGTTCAAATGCAAAAGCATTAGTTACTTGGGTGCGATCATTTAATATATATCAATATATCAATATATATTATATCACTCATATTCATATTCATATAATTCATATTTTTCACAACGATACACGTAATCAAACTGAGTATTGCTTCTATAGTCTACGAGAATCCTTCCAGCAAATCGCGCTAAGTTGTGTGGTTGTACACACTTAGAAGGAAAGCTGACAACAATTTATCGCAGTCTGCAGATCGCCCACATATTTGATATTACGATTTGTTCTTATTCACGCACTAAGATACGAGTATTTTATTTAGGACACATAATTATTTTTGACTTATAAGTATATATAATAGTATTTAGCTTTTACTAGTTTATTTGAATTGGGGTCCATATTACTGAGTTCTTAAATTAAGACCTTCTTCTCATTTTCTTTCACTAACTAAAATATAATTTGAAATCAGGTTCAGTTTCTCTAATCAACTTCTTCAGGCTTATGTTAATGTTCATCACAGTTCTTATCAGTGTTTACCCAACGCAATTTCATCACAACTTTATTTAAATGATTTAAGAAACACATTACTTTTTAAACGGTATAGTTTCTTGAGAATTACTCAGTGGAAAGACAATGATAAGTTGACAATTAATTTATTTACAAAAATTTTGACATAAATATACGAATAACACTTCAACGTAATCGATGTCAAATTAGACATCCATTGCAATTTAGACAAACCTAAAACTTTCCATTTATTTTGTTTTTGAAGTCAAGCGTTTTCTAGTACCGTAATCTGTATTTTATTTAAGAAAATCCATATTATCGAATATAAGACAAGTATTAAACAAGCATTAAGAAAAAACGATTCTCGGTATCGCCATCATACTTGATAAACCTCGCTGCGATCCTACAACTCAATTTTCATATTGGGTAGTCACAGTCGAGCTTGGTCACATCTGGGAGTTTTATTCACAGGATATTAATTTTTCTAAACTGAAATTATCAATGAAAACTTATTAATTATTAAAAACAGGAGATGTGACAACTGACCATTAAAAGAATGTTTTAAACTTTGAAGTAATCCCGTTTCCACAGGGATTTATTCAATCTGTGTTAAACTTGACTGACATGTCAAGCTTGTAGTTAAAAAGCGTAATTGCTATTCTGTAATAAATTGAATGTTTATATAGTTTTTATAAGATAAACTACTGTACCGTAAATACGATACATATGATCGGTATCGCCAACATAATTGATACACCTCGCTGTTATCCTACATCACCATATTAATAAAGGGTAGTCACAGTCGAGTTTGAGTCACGTCTGGGGGAAGGTATTCAGTTTGGATTTGACGTATATGAGTTATAGTTGACATTAATGCCAAGCTTATAATTGAACACCATAATAAATTATGTTCTACAATTTTAAAAATAGTTTTAGTTTAATTTTTATAAGAGAAATAGTTGTGAACCTACTCGTCATTAGAAATAAAATCAGGATAAAATAAAATTGATCAACATTGGAAATAGAAGCATTTTCCTGAAATAAAAGTTTTTGATTGGAAGATTGATTTTTAGTTTTTAGAACTTACCAATAAAACCATTGATCAAGAGAATTGAATTGTAGGTTTTATAATTCCGAGTCTTTCCTTTTCATGGTGAACATGCTTTCACCTGGCGGACATTTTTCACTAAAAACAAATAAACGAGAAGACTTTAGATGCTGAAGTTTAAATTATTTCAGCAATAAATTTATTTGCAGCTACTGTACTTACTTTATTTTTATTTTTAATATAATTTGTCAACATTTTAAATTAAATTAATTAATTATATTTTTCATATTAATAGTTTAATATGATATTGTAGGTAATACAGCAACGGAAAATTTTGATTGGAAGGCCAAAAAGTTTGGAAGGATTACTTAACCTAATTCTTAATTCTATAATTATATGAAATAAAAATTTTTTTTGATTGGGGATATCAAATTTTTTGGAAAACCAAAACCTACTAAAGTTTAAAATAAACTGTTTGACACGATTTACTTTATTTTGCCACTACTTGACGTAGATAATGCAGTTGTTTTAATTATTTGTTTTATTGCTGAAAACTACGATTTGGAAGTATTAAGTACCTACATGTATTAAAGATATTAAGAATTTCGGTGAACACTGAATTATAAATTGAAATTTTTATTTCTATTTGTTAGCTACTAATGGCTACTCCATTTTGTGCTCTAGGTGCCTGTAGGTATGCAATACGGTGTGGAATATTAATTTACGGTCAAATCGCCGGTAGAGACCGTTTATACGGTCTTTGGTGGTTTCCAAATGTGCTTAGAGAATCTCTTTGAGAAATAGTGGTGCTTGTATTTGTTATAATAAATGAAATCAATGTTCAGATGAAAGCTTGCAATAAAGCAAATAACTTTACAATAGCATTAGCCACTGTGAATGGTTATGTTTTAATACATATAAAATATAAGCGGTTAAGCAGATTGAAAAAGAAAACTCAATTTAATTTAAGTTTGGAAAAAATGTAGAATTAAAATTATCAATTACTATTTATCGATTTATGTTACTGTACTGTAAAAGAAATTTTGTAATACTAGCGCGATTATTCTCGTATATAATATATCAAATAGTAGAGATATCATATAGCAGTCGTAAAAATTCGCGTAAGACTTGACACTTAATGCCGAATTTATACTAAAAATAGAACGTAAAGCTTATAGATAAGAGATACTAATATATAATGTGAAGGCTTTGCTCAACAGATGCACTTATAAACGCATTTTCGTCTTACAAATCCTACAAATCCCAGGTTTCCATATGTCATACAAACTATGTTATCGTAAACGAGCAGTTCTCCTAATCAGATAAGTAAGTTGGACCCTGTGGTATCGGTTTCAGAGAGTTTGAACACAAAAAAATTACTTGTTCCCTAAATTAATATAATGGGAGAATAGTTTGGTATCACATTTATTAGTTAAGTATACTTGGCTGTGTAAGCCTTTCTCAAAGTTTTAAGACTATTATTCCATAACATTTAAAGTACGCGTAAATATAGATTCGTTGGTAAACCAACATCAGCTGACCGGAGAAAAAATTAACATTAATTATTGGTGGCAAGAGAAGGTTATGATATTAAACGTAAGTATATGTTCTTATAAAAACAAAGACCGTAATAAATTATAACAATTCGAGCTTTATAAGAAGTGTAATTAGAGTTTTGTTATTATATTTATTATTACTTTATTCTAATAATAAGAGGTTAGAACTTAGTAAAAACTGAAGGAAAACGTCTATTTATTGCTTTGAAGAAATAAAGCAATGTAAACTTTTGGAGTACTTTTTTTGGGGTCTTCTTAACAAAACCGGTGGGTTCTACTAAAATGGAAAACGTAATTCGTATTTATATTTTTTTTTTGTGACCATGATGTGCAGAAATCTTTATAACATATCTCTAAAATTTGTACCATTTTTATCTAGTGCTATGCGTTATAGCTGGCTCATTAGTAAGGATATTTAGTCATATGTTAATAATAACATATCTTTTAGATAAAAATTAATGGTTCACATATAAATAATAAAAGCCTTCTTCGCAAAACCTTTAGCTCCTATTAGAATTAGTTTTTATTCATATATATTTTTTATTTTTTTAATATGTAAACATCTCTTGTTACAATCTCTGTAACGTATCTCTAAAACCTGAAACCACTTCCATCCCACAGTATCAGCTTATCTCTATATCATATTTATCTCTAAATTCAACGCCAGATATGGTATCTATGTGAAATGATCCCAAATTAATATGCTTCCTTGATATCAATACCGAAATATATTCCAATATATATATATATATATATATATTTATATTTCTATATATAATAAAAGTACTTTGTTTACTTATTAATAATAAGTCTTTTATCATTTCGTCCGTAAATTTTATTTATTAATAATTTAGGCGAAAATAGGTATTCAATTTGAGTTTATCATCGGCTATTGATTTCACATTGAGAACGGTCTGATATTTAGGCGATACATAAATCATCTTTTTGTCCAAAGAATTGTGCAGCTTAGACCTTCCGTTAAATATTGGAACAGAGAGTTCTTAAGAAACTGGAAAGAAGTTTCAATCTCAAGTGTAATAGTATGCGGATAACATCTCAAACTGGTGTTTAGTTACAGTCAGGTTAATAGCACATCCGGTATTTTATCTTCACTTCCTAAAACAAAAAATTGTTCCCTTTATTAACACATTTGGGAAAAAAAATATTTTAGAACTTACCACACCTGATATGTTTTATTGCATTGGCTTACATCACAAACTACCGTGGCATCCACTATACGCGAATGAACTCGGTATGGGTGACAATATCATTATATGATACATAAGTAAATCTGTGGACATTTAGAAGTTAAGAAATCAAAGAATAAAAATCAAATTACTTACGTGTTTTTAAGTGTACCAGAAAGGAAGGAAGGAAGGAAGTATGCATCAAATAAGGGCGGTCAATACTTTTTGCAGGCTTGCCAGTATTTACAATGGTAGTTGATATGGTAGATATGGAACACAATTTTTTAGGTCCATGAATAGAAATACATATATGTACTATATTACTATATATGTGAGTTTAAGTACATATGTATTATATTTGCTCTCTGAAAGGAAGAGGAAAGTTAGTGGATTTTCTATATTCTGTAGAATATTAAGTGTATGTTACTTTAATTAATTTCTTGTTAATACTCTTTAATATTGGTTCATTTATAAATTTTTTAAAAAAAATACAGTTACGGTTAATTTTGATACAAAGGCCGAAATTGTTGTAAGTTTGATATTTGATGTGTGAACGTTTTTATCTATATGAAAAAATTATTTTTTATTTGAAGATATATGTTTTTTCATAAAAATCACAGCCAACTTATTAAAATTAATATATCAAGAGATTCAAAACATCAATTTATGTTAAAGAACATTTTTAATTTCATATAATAAAAGATTCGTCTATTGCTCAGACAGACAATAGATAATTATGGTTAATGGATAATGCTGGATTTTAATTCAATATTTAAGGGGGAGAGATGTGGTTAAGAGGTTTAGTACCTAGAAGTCTAGGTTTATCTACACCAGAAATCATGGGTGTGGCACAGGTTTAGAAAGAACATGTGGAGGAGTGTGGTTATTGCGTCGAAGTTGAAGGTGCGAAGTTGACTTTTCCCTTTAGTCATTATTATTTATGTTAAACGTAAGAGTTTTTATTGTAATATTTTTAATTAAGTAAACTTTTATAGCTCTAACAGTGCTATAAATTATTGGTTTCTTCAGTTCTTTTGTAATTATTTACATTTTTTTGATAAGATATTAAAGCGTTAGCTGGGTGCAATGCCATGCAATCTTAGTTATCTCACAAATCCTCAATTCTAAGAATGAATGTATCTTATCATTCTATTCCGGCATTGCATGGAAACAAAATGCAAACATTTCTAAGAAATTATGAAAATTAATCCAAATTCAATAAAACTTATTGAACTGTAATGTATCTGAAAATATTTGCACTTCTTACCAAATAGTTTGGCAGTAAATACATCAAAGTTTATGGTTTCGATATTTCAATTCCGAAGGTGAAGTTAAAATAAATATCTGAAATATTTTGTTGCAAATAAATAATTTTTTTATCTTTTGTTAAAAAATTTGTGTTGAATTCTGAGGAATTAAGAATATGAGAATATTTCCACAAATATTGTACATAAATTATATTTGGCAAAGCCATATGATTGAATTTGTTTACACATAAATCAATAAATTATTACGAAAAATAGATCACCTCAATAGTTCAGTAATTAAAAAATATTTTAGCTCATGTGGTAAAGAAGATATGGAATCCAACATCTGGTATGGTTGGACCAACATGATGCATCGAATAAGAAAATTTTTTTTTTTGGAAATAAGAAAATTTTGAACTGAGATTTCGTTAAAATCTAGTTAAATCAACTAAATTATTTTTCTGAGTGTTTACATCAATGAACTTAAATAAATAAATAATTTACTATAAATAAATTCCAATGCCTGACTTTATTATTATAGTGAAATAAATATTAAGAAGCTGGATTAGTAGATAACAAATAACAGAAAACAGTGCCAAGCTATTTGCAATTTGTATATGACTCAAGTAGGCTTTAAGAAAACAGTTCCATTATGACATTTATGACGTGTGCCTACAGCCACTTTGATAAACTGCATATCCTGATATATATATATAGGTTACACAGAACTAATAAATGTTTTTTTATTAACCCTAAAGTTAATAGATTATTCAGACAATCAGGCAGTTGTAATAAACACGTCATCCACACTGTTCCTAATACTTAGGCATATATTTGGCTTAAATATCGGCAATTACATAGAATATTTACAAACAAATAGTTATAATAAGAAAAGAAAATGAAGAATTAAATACTCAAAATCCTAATATCACATTGAGTCATTGCATAAGAAACGCCATAACAGAGAGATTTGGGCAGTCCTCAATTGTGTGAATGAAAGTCTGTGCCACTGTGAAGACCTACTAACTCTTTATTAAACCTATAGCAATTATAACCGCGAAAATATGTGATATATTATTACTATGAGAAGCCAGAATGCGACCTGAATTGCGACAATGCGACAAGCCATTATTATTCTGCATAGCCTTAAATTTTACCATAGTCTATTTAGGTCTCTTAAAAATTTTATCACAGGGTGGAATTTATTGTTTCGTAAATTATATGGACTCATAGTAATATGACCCAAAAATAATATATTCTGTAAGATGTCGCAGTTCGCTCTTCAACATTTTAGAGCTTCTGCTCAAGTGTACCATCAAGAGGTTCGCAACAACAATTTGCTGTAGTCAATCAACACAATTCAAACTTTTCTGATGCTATATATTTTGTTAGCATGATATTAAAAGAAATTAAAATAATACTGCTAAAACATGTTAGATCAGAATATGTTTATAGAATTGTTGTTTTTATTGCGGCTTTGGTAGGCAAAGAAAATTGTTGCTAATCTTTTGTGCTTTACCGTAGATCACTTCTTGAAAATTCATGAAAAAATATATGCTTTTTGTTTGAAGAAGGAAGTAATATTTTTTAGTATTGTGTGTGTGTGTATAGTAATTATTATTTTCGTAGATATGGCTTGAGACTGTTAAGGGAAGATGACATCCCTTCCATCTCAGAAGAATAAATCTTATTATCAATTTATTGTTTATTACCAGATTATTGATTTAATTATTTCCTAATATGGCACCCTTCAACAGTCTTGCAACATTGTTTTGCATCCTGTTTTTTCTCAATTAAAATTAAATATAAAATTGTACTTCTTTCTTTTTTTTACTTAGTGTGGTCGAAAAAGGAAAAAATCCAGTTAACTTCACTTGAACAAAATGCATTCTTCTTCTGAAGCTGAACCTACACAATTTCACCAATGAGACTTAAACGCAAATTGCATGATAAAAAAAAGAGATAAGAACGTTTTCACTTTCAACATAAAACGCGAGAGAGCAAAGCCGTATTGCAAAAATAATAAGAAATTATTTTTGTTTTTGTATTGGCAAAGGTTTTTAGTAGAACTTTCCCAAACGATCTCTTCTCAGTTGCCATTTAGCCATTGCGTGCGGTGGAAGTGTTATTTTGTTCGCGGAAAAAGCTTCATCAGTGTGTGATTATTGCATTCAAAAAATATTTCAAAAAAAAGAAAATTAAATAAATGTAAATTTATAATAGAATAAATATATACACATAGTTCATAAATGAAATATTAAAATTGCAATAAAATATTGAATAATGTAAAAATATTTTAAATTAATTTATTGATTTCTATTGCAATTTATTGCGAAATATTTCGAAATATTTTTAAAAACATATTTCCAAATAATAAATATTTTCAAAAAATAATTATATTTATAGTTCAATTATTAGCACAAATTGTTAACAACAGCTATTAGTATTTAAAAATAAATAAAAAAAATCATTAGTGAAGCCGTGATAGTGAACTTGCGCAGAAGTGACAAACACAACACCTGTTCCCACATGCGGTTTTTGAATTCTTTTCTTTGCTCTACTTCATCGTCTTCATCGCTTACGCTATGAACAGTTGTTTTTGAAAATAAACATCAAAGATTACTACAACAAATATTAAAATCTTAACTACACACATCCATCTGTTTATAAGCAGTATAAATATACTGCTTCACAAAAAACTAGGACCACCTCAGCCAGAAAACGGTTCCCGTATAAATTTGTGGTAAGTGTTAAAAATATCGCCCAACAATAAAACTTGAAATATTAGTGACAAGAATTAACGACTTGTTTTGTTCGCTACAATTTTTACTATGTGGTTGCACTATTTCTGTTCTAGGGTAGTATAGACAAAGCAGATAAAGACCATAACTTGTTCTTTTCTTTTATGTCTAAAAGTCTTATAGATTAGAGGTTTTTAGACTATAGAAATAGATTAGATTATATAGATAAATTGTATATATTATAGTTAAAAGTCTAATATTCTTTGGAAGTGAATAATATAATAAAATATTTTTTGAAACTTTATAATTAAGCTCAACATAATAATTAAGTTTTGTTACGTTTCGAAATATTTTATATATATATGTATATAATATACTACATATTTCAAGGCAACTTCTTACATGTTGGGTGAATAACCAACATTTATATAAGATTATATCAATTAAAAGTTCAAATTTTTTATTTATAAGGGGTAAAGAGCTTTGATAACAAAATTAAAATAAATTGAAGAGAATGTAAGCTTTTGACTGAAAGAATCCAACGCTTGTAAAACTTAGAGTTTTCTTAAAAAATTACAAAGTTCTTTTTTTAGTTACTGCTACTTTGTAGTTGGTTTTATAAGCATTAGGAATGAAGGGATTTTTTTATAAAATGAAATTTTTATTTTTTATTTACTATACCAATTAGCCAATTAGACAAAATTTAATAAACTTCAAAGGCCTGAGATTAAAAATGCATAAATGTACCTAAATAAGCTTCTATTTAGACATTCTTTCCATGGTTTTTATACACGGTTATGTATGAATGTATATATAGGTTTCGTATCAACGTACTTTAAGCTTGGAAAATGATTACTTAGTCCGATAAAAAATTCGTACGGACGAAAAGGAGGGAGAGAAGAACTTTGTAATATATACAAGTACAGAGTGTTTCAAATTGAAGTGCCTTGGCACTATTCCTTAGAGACTATTCCTTAGATTTAGAAATAAAAAAATCTACGAACGCGTAGAAAAGAGGAATCTATTTTAAAATTTGCCAAAATTTAATATTAAGTGATTTAAGAAGAGTCTACCTTCAAAGAATTTATAGTTAAAAAACGCTCAACAACAGTTTTATAGTTTAAGTTATATAAGTCGTTAAACTATCCATTAAGAGCCTAATATGTCATTGTGTTTAAGTTGGTTCAAACGCTATAGGGATTCAATATCACCCTAATAGCACAATGGAGACAGGGTTTGGGTTTATCTCAAATTTGAGTCTTATCTAAAAACACCCTTTAAATAAATCTTTGAGAAATGGTTTAAATGCTTCATTTTAGGAATATTGCTTCAAACACTCATTCGCAAAAATGAGAATGTAAAATTTTGTTAAAGTTTACGACCAACCAGATTACGGCCAACTGAATTCAAACTTATTTAGGTTTTAAAGTTAGATTAGGTTTTTTTTTGGAAATAATTAAATAATTTTGCGTAGAACCTGATTGATTTCAAAATTGTGTTCAATTATGTTTTCTTGTACATATTTCGTATATAATTTTTATATATGGTAATGAAGAATAAATTTAGATGTTTTTATGTAGTCTTTTATTAAAGTATAGAATTTTTACTGTTGTAAATGTTTATATAGAAATTTTCTTTAAAAACTTTTTGTAACAATAGTTCTCGCTTCTTATTAGTCCTCCTGGGCGGCATATTATTTTTGTTTTCTTTTGCAAATACATAAATAAATATATAAGCCAATAATTGATTAATTGGAAAATTTAAAAATTAATTTTTGCATATTGTTAAAATCAAATTACCAAAAAAAAATTTTTGTGTATGAAATTTTCTCTCCATAAACACCTTTTTTTTATTCGAAATATGTTTTTTTATCATAAAACATAAATATGTTACTTAGAAAATTTTTATTATATATTGTACAATATGTTAGATTTATTAAGTTTCATTTGAAATCATCATGTAACCAAGTTGACCGTTTGAAAATGTAGCACATCACATGAAATGAATTCATTCATTGCTGCTTCTACAAAAATTTATTTTTCTACATAAAACTTGTGAAAATTTAGTGTTAATTATGTTTGAAATTTAATTAACGAATTGCTCAATTTTATCTTATCAAAAGAGTAAAATGTAATTATAGCAGAAAATATGTTTCTTATATTAAAGATCTCAGAGATATAGAGATATATATTACAGAAAAATTTTTTTAGTATTTTTTGTGCCCTTGGCATTGCAATATGAATTGAGAGATATAAGCAAAAATAACTGGCAAACTGCAAATAAAAATTCTTAAAATTCTATTTTACAATTTAATATAATATTGTATATAAATATATATATATATATATCCTTATATCAATCTATCTATGAACGGCATTAGAAAATATATCTCACAAACCGCTATGAAAATGTTTAAAATTTAATCTGATAGTTTGATGTTGCTTTTACAATGTATCTGTTAATAAGAGAATATCATAATGATGTAAACATATTTTAAGACTATTTCAATATATCTTCTGCAGCGTAATCAGTAGCATTTGCAAGGAGGGCGGGCGCAGGTATCTTTTGGTGTCAAACACTCTTTCATCTAAATTATCTTATCGAATAGTTTTACACTGTATACTCTCTTCAATTAAATATATTTATATATTATTATAACTTAGGTATTAAAACCCTCCCCTTAAATGCGTCCGCCGTATACGCCACTGAACGTATTATATATTGTATCTAAGAACTGCAAAAACAAAAAACTCTTTAAGTCATGTTAGGCCTCTTCCAATTGTTTTAGTTTTTATTTGATTGATGGCAATTCTTTTTTTATTCTTCTCTTTATAGTACTTTGACTTGAAGTTCCGAGAAAATCGTCTTCAGTTATTTTTAATATATTTTGGATTTAGAAAAAAAAAGTTGATGAAGAAAAAATTTAATTGCTTAATGCTAATTATCTCCTATCATAGACGAAATATTTAAATTAATTTAGGAATAAACAGAATAAATTGTATAATTATTTCTTGAAATTTTACTGAAGTGAAAATTTGCCTGAAGGGTAACTAATTCAACAAATACAAAATATTCCACAATATTCTGAAATATTTTTCTCTAAATAGTTTTTTACAATTTTTTTTAAATAATTTTTTCAATATTTTTTTAATAACTTTTTTTTAAAAACTTTTTTTTTAATAATATTTTTTTATTACTTCTCTTTCTAAATTCAGATATTGCTCCGCCGTCAAATTAATTACTTGAACATTAAATTCTAGGAATTTTATTAACTAAGTTTTTTTTTTATAACAATTTCTTTTTTAAATTTTGATATGGCAAATAAACTTGTAAATTTTATTATTTTAGTTATTGTGAAAAATTGTTGAAAGTAAAAAATAAACTAATAAATAAATCTGCTAATAAATGTATGTTAGAAACAATTGGAATAAATTTATATAAAAAAAAAATTATGGTGGAGAATATACAAAAATTGATTAGCAATTTTCTTGGAAGTTCCAGCTTAAATAGTTTATTTCATAATTTTGAAAAAAAAAATCATTCATATCAAAAACTTATAAAGTATTAGAAACGTAAAAAATGCACGTACACAATCATCTAAGGTGGTTCAATAAAAATAATATTGTTAAATATGATTACATACAATTTTTATTTTTAAATATTACATTATACATAGAATGTTTCTGAGAAAGAAAGGTGGGAAGTAAAATATTGTTAAAATTGGCGTCATATTTCCAGAGAACCAAATAAACGAGATACTTAGACTAACAGAGTGTGTACCTTCATGACCTGCACTTAAATGTTCTGGTCTGATATTGCTAAGAAGCTGTTAGGTCTTACTACCAACCTATACGTTATATATAAGACAGCAGATCTTAAATAAAATAAATCACTATTGGTAAGACACGCATAGTAACCGCCAGATTAAAGAACTGATTCTTACTTACAACCACGATAAGGCGTGTGTTTTCAGTATACTAGAGTTAAGGCTGCTCACAGGTTATCAGAACAATCTTGCTTTTGAGTCTTGATTTTAACAAGATAGAACTGTTCAAGGGGATAGTAGACTGCTACCTTTTAAGACACGTAAAACATTTAGTCATATTCTTTATGAATCTACGCCTTTGACTTCTCTTCCAGGGAAGAGAATACTGGGCTAGAAGTATCTATTCTCATTTGATATTGAAAAATTAACGACAGGAAACGTTTTGGAATTGCAATATCCTCTTTTATTCTATTGGTATTCTTGAGTTAAAACCATTAATTTTTCTTAATTCTAGTATTCCTATGTTTTTTCTTTGAATGACTGATGCAGATGTTTTCTCGCTGTTTTTCATTGATATCAATTATATGCCTGCAATAATGTGTCTGCTTTAATACTTTGCAAAGAAGGTCTACATAAGGTTTAATGGTTTACAAAAAAATATGTGTGACAAAGCGGACATCCTGATATAATGTATCTTATACATTTTTGATCAATTCTGGTCTCTTTACCAAATTTCTCGCTGTAATTGTTTTAATTGAAGGCAGTAATACTATTACAATCCCACCAAATCCATATACTCAGAAAAGTAATTTGGTTGATTTAAGTAGATTTTAACTAAATCTCAAGCCAAAATATTCTTACTAGACGCATCATGTTGGTTCAATCATACCACATATTGATTTTCATATCTCTTTTACCATATGAGCTAAAATTTCTCTAACAAAATGATCAAGTTAATTTAACTGGTACATAATATCATCTTTCTACTCCCCATATACCCCCATTTAGTTACGAGTATATCTGTGTCTTTATGTTATTGAATCGCTTCGATAATTAATCAATTATTCATGATTAATTTTTGTTTAATTAATCATGAAATTACTTTGTATATTCATAGTATTCTGATAGGAAACACCCGGCGCCTAAGCGCACTTGCACAAAGCTTTGCCATAAATAAATGCATTTATATGGAATAAAATTATAACAATTAAAAATTTTTTGATAAGGCATAGCTGTGAGTTCTATGCTTCTTTATATTTCAAATTAAAATTCAAATATTATAAAAACTATATACGTTTATATTTTTTTATATATTGTGTTCCAATGACATAATTCAGAATCGCGAAGGGAAGGGAGTAAAATTTTTGCAATTACATTTACGTTTAAAAAAATCATTTCTTGCACATTTTAAAATTAAATTGATTTTCTCAATCATTCTTTCTTCACACTTTTTAATTTAAATAGTTTCATTTGAATAGATTTTTTTTAGGGATTACAACTATTGTATGTGCAAACATTTCTTTTGTAAAATTAAAGGTAGACTCAATGTTATCAGCTCTTTTAAATAGTTTAGTATTTGTTGTTATTATTATATTGAGGCTAGTTGAGTCAGTGTCCTTAGGCACTTTTACTTTCTATTAACTGCGAGGTTTCTTCATAACCCCTCTCTACGCCTTGACTGGATTATTATCACATCAACAGACTAAGCAATAACTGACTTTAGATCTGCGTACCTCCCCGTGGAGCCTTTAACCATTCTAAGATTCGATATCTTGGTGTTGCTAAGTCTGTCAGGTTTTGTAAATAATATCAGGGCTCTATCCTTTATGTATTTTTTGATGGGATCAATCTGAGGATGTCTTTCATCCGAATGTACCATGGTATCTTGAAAAGTTGTTATTTATTACTATATTCATTATTATAAATAAAATAATATATTAGTGAAAAAACAAAATTAAATTTTAAAAATTAATTTAATTAATTTTTATTTATTAAGAAATAAATAGAATTATTTCTGTATTTTATTAATATTATTAACAATATTAATAATATATAACTTTATAACTATATTAGTTATTTCTATAATATTTGACTGCTTTAATGTTCCTTTAACAAATATAGGTCAATCTTAAATGTTTCTATACATATTGCTTCTATACATATTAAATGTTTATACATTTCTGGCAACATTTCTGAAATGTAGCGCCGACGATCTCAAATGTTATATAATATATATTTAAAGAAAGTGTAATAACTATAGACCGTATATAGCAAATGAAACGTTCTTAATTTACGATTAAATTCCTAAAGCTGCTCAACGGCTGCGTCATCATACGGTCATTGACGTGGAAGAAAAGTTTAATGACACATGGAAAGCTTACATTTAAAAAACTGTAAAAAGCCTCAAGTTTATAAAACTTTTTGTGCATCCTAAAATGCTGCAACAAAAATGGGGAAAAAATTAACGTAGGCAAACTTTATTATTTATGTGGTACCTAAACTGATGCAACGTTATTTAACACTTCGATGGATTTCATTTAAATAAAACAAATAAAAAATTTATTTAATAATTTTGCATTGGAAGAAACACCTTCAATGGGAGTGGTTTTGATAACAATTTATTACGACAACAAATAAAAATTTATATATTAAAGTAGCACATTCGAGTTTAAAATGAAATTTGGTATAAAAAAAAATTTGAACAATAATTTAATCAAATTATTGATTAATGTTAACTTCGACCTGGTTTCCTAGTAATTTATTAATCACTTTTAAACCTCATGAAGATGTCGTGAAGTGAAGACTAAATGTGTTTCACAAACTTATAAAAACATAATAAATAAATTGAGAAACATACATGACATAAAATTAATATATATCGTATATAATAAATATCAATTTATGTTATATTAAGGTTAAGTTAAAAGTATTTCCCCTGTTTGTTGATATTATGCCACTGTTTTATGATAATTTTGCTTAAAATTATTCACTGATTTGCACAATTTGAAGAAGTCTAATGAATTAAAAAGGCTAGTACTTTTTACATAAGCAATTAAACCATTTCGAAAATTATTAAAACGATTTAAATCGAATTGTCTAAATGTAAGATAGCCTTCGAAGGTACTCTATGTTATTATGTCAAGTATGTCAATTAGTATTTCAAAATTTTACATATAAATTTTGAAATATAAATCTGCAATAAAATATATTCATTGAAACTATTCAAAGGTATAGTTGAGAACAAATATTTGCATAAACTTTTCTGACTTTCTTTTTAATTTTTGTGTATTGACTGTGAGAATAAAAATATTGTTTCTATTGTTAAATAGAAATAAAAATAAATTAAATGGTTTCATATTAGACTAAATTCATATCAACAATCATATTAAGTCTATTACATAAATCCGAGACGTATTGGGATTAACTGCAATATTAAGAGCAATATAAGATATGTTATAAATAAAAGGAGCGGAATCGTTGCCTGTAAACATAGAATCTAACTGTGGCCTAAAAAAAAAGTAACAATTGACAACTCATTAGACAAGAGAGGAAACAAGAGAGGAAAACAAAAAACAAAATGACAGGCTTACCAACACAGGTAACTGGCTTTCGAATCTCAGAATAGTTACAGGCTCTTCGGGGAGGTATGCAAATCTGAAGTCAATTATTGCTTAGTCTGAGGAAGTGATAAACAATAATCCACTCAAGGTGTAGAGAGGGGTCATGAAGAAACCCCGCAGATAACAGAGAGTAAAAGTGCTTTCGCACTTATCAGCTTCGACATTCAATATTTCTTAGATGAAAGCATTCCGTTTTGTGTTCATTAGCATTAGTGTCCTTTTGTTAGACATCTACAAATGGTTTGCATCAATTCTGTGAAGTTGTGTTTATCTTAGAGATTGAAATTCTTATTATCTTCCTTATCCGGGTGTAAAGTACTAAGCAATGCTTTTACGATACTTAAACATAAGAGAATATTCTGTCTCCACAAAATCCAATGAAATACAATAACAATAAATGTCTTCCTTGGTCCAACTGTTGTTTTAGGTGATCAAATAAACGTATTCCTTGTTCCATGATTTTGACTGTTGCCTTACGTGATTAAATAATTATATTCCATGTACTATGATTCCAAGTATTGCTTTATGTGAGCATGTAAAGTCTTGATTATTGGAAGAAATGTTTCTATATCAAATTCTTACTTAGCATTTTCTGTACATATAGTCTCCGATAGTCTTATCAAAAGAGTTATATTTGTGCTTTAAAATCGTTTGTTGCAGTAATAAACTTTATAGTCCGCATATGAATTCTTTTCTTTCACAATCGATGCAAATTGATCGTAATAATAACTGGCAAAAGTTGAAAAAAAAAATGTTCAATTATAGGTTGTCCTGCTATTGTTCTAAAAGGAAGGTCATATAATAATTCTTATGACTGAGAAATATAACTTTATATATACAGGTATATATTTTCAATATATTCTGAAAGATATGTTCTCAAAACCTTAGATGTATCCAGAATAATAAAATTGTCCAATTAATCTAGGGTTTCCGCATCATTTCCTATTTCTTCTGGTTGATTGGGTTTTCTGTAAATTGGAATTAAAGTTTAAGAAATATTAATAATACTCATGAGACTTTCAAAATTGTCAGAACACTGATATTATCAACACGAGCAGATCATCTTATTTTAGAATAGAATATTATAATTGTTTATACCTTCGATGAACTTAAAAAAAATATTGGATATAATTAGATATAATATTGGATAAATCAGAAACTGGTTTAAATTAATTACTCTAAGAAAATAAATAATGTAAAACAATGTTGGCAATTCTATGATGAAATGCAAAGTTAGTGAGTGTAGAGTGTGGATGCGTCGTTTATGATTATATATCTCTCCTTTTCTAAAAACAAATTTCATGCACATAGTACTGCTTTTGAAGCGTATTCAATCATCCAATCTGCACCGCATAGAAAAAATATTGCAAACCCACATTTTCTTTTATTCATATTTAAAGATCAGAAGATCGTTGCCCAGTCCGTGGCAGTCGTTTATTGAAAAACCAAGAATTTCGTTCCATTTTCAAGAAGTTAAAAATGGAACGTACTATATATTAAAAATTCTGTTATTTCATAGTGAAAAGTTGCTCAAATCTTTCAATAGCCCTTCTTTAAATCTTTCTAAATATTCTGTACAAGTATGAAAAAAATCTATTTATAGGTTTATAATATTTTTAAATATAATGACATTTCATATTATATTATAAGCGCAGTATTACCTTTGGGTATGATTATCCAGCTTTTGATATTCTTTACATTTATGCCTTTAGTTTGTTATGTATTTTGTCCATTAGTACTTACTGCTGTCCTACTCTCCTAAGTGGGGCATAGAGCCTAGGAAAAGTAGGAGCTCTGCTTTATTTTAATTTCATTGTAAACATTTACAAAATCCTATTCTCCATTCTAACTATTTTCACTCTTAAATAATGTCACATTCAAATCGATAACTAAATAAAAATATCAGATATCAGATAAGATAATCAGATAAGATAAAAGTAAGGATCAAAGCTTACCTGCAGAACAGAAACCATCACTTTCAATAGTCCGAATTGGAGTTCCACCTGCCCTTTGCAAGTAAGCTGTTATATGGGTAACCTTGTAGGCTTTCTCTACCTTTATTCCTCTTGTTAAAAGTACGATTTTTCACTTATAGGTGTTCTCTATCCTCATTTCTCTTATTATAAATGCGAAATTAAGTTAGTTTTTTGGGTTTTCTTGTAAAAATATGTAATGAATGCCACACGAAGAAATCAATCCAAAACTATTTATAAAATTAATTAATCTTTCTTAACATATTTTGATTAAAATTTTGATTTTCGATTTATAGTTTCCAAAATTTAATCGAGTGAAAAACCAAAATTGGACTGGAAATTACAAGTCAATTAATTTAACTGAATAATTTTGATATCTATTGTCTATGCTAAGCGATCCTCATTAATAGAAATAGAGACAATAGAGCTTTAAACGGTCTTCCATTGAAATTCTGCGGAAAGACTATCAATCCAAAGGCGCTTAGCAAAAAAACCAGTTAAATATGAATTTTTTTCAGCTTTATCGTATGAGATCTTCAGCTTTGTTCTTGCCAAAATGCTAAACCAAATTTTAGCTATTTTCGTCTTTGTTTGAAATGGAAAATATAATAGAGCTTCTGAGGGGATCCCCATCACATTGCATACATAGTAAATGAACAATTGATTTTTTCTTTGATTTGTGCTTCATTGGACGCTTCATCGATGATTGTTTGTTGAATATTATTTGCATAATTATTATATAAATAATTAAGCAAGTTTCTATTGGGCTTGCTTAACTGCTTAAATGGTTGATGCGATAGCGAGGAGGTCTTAAAACTGAACTAGACATTAATTATTGTTGTTAAATAATTAATTTACATAAGAAAACCCTCTTGTTTAATTGAGACATGTCGAAAGCTACTACATTTCACACTTTCGGTCTCTGCTAAATTTAATCGGCAATTAATCACGTCGACTTGCCAAATATGCAAATCTGCTGTGAATTGTGATTCGCTTTAATCAATTCATAATTCGAAGTGATTAATGACGGGGAAGCAGAGATGGTAGAGGCAAATGTGGGCTCGTGTTTTTGGCGATTTCTCAGCTGATGTCGAGACGAATTGAAACTGGACTTAGCACTTGACTCTGATCAGCAATGGTGAATGATAAAAGCAATTGGTATTTCCGTACTGACTTCTTGATTGCTTAAATATTTATTTCTTTTTATCTCTTTTTTTTTTGATTTTTTTGTGTTGTGTACTTACCAAAACTTTTTGTGTACTTTATATTTAAATTTATATGTAAGTATTTGCGACGATGCACATAACTAAATTGATATACAATTTTATGCAATAAGTTAACCTACACACAAATGCATGTTAGCAGCTTGCGTGGGTGATTCAACTTACACCCTACATGACATACTAAATTCTATTTATAATCCTAATATATTCGTTTAGGAAATTTAGGTATCAGACACGATTGCTTGAGTGGATTAGGAAGTTATATAGACGTACCTGTTGATGTTTTTTGGCTTATAGATTTACTATAGATTTTAGAGTATATATTAATATATAGAATATATGTACCTATATATATATATATATAAACTTATGTATTGCTAACTTTTTTGTGAGACAAAAAAAAATCTTAAACATTTATTGTGCTTTCAATGTCCTCTCATACTTAGTTAACTTTTTTCACTTACCTTCTTATATTGGTAAGAACAGTATAATCTAGCCCATTATTTTTCAAGCTAGAACGAATTTAGAATGAGGATTATATTCATTATATTTTATAAGGAGTGGTACCAATATTTACTCAAAAAAATTTTATCATGAAAAAATGCAAAATAATATTTTAATGACCAGTATTGAGAACTGCGCAGACTGGCGGTTGAAAGTATAATCTCAATGTAGCTATAGATATTCTGTTTATTATTTGATCGAACAATTTAAGTAAATTTATGTTTAGTTTCATATAAATAGTATAAAATTATATAGATAATTGAATTTTTTGTATACAATAATCAGGATAAAATTATGAAAATCCGGATAATTATGCTCTAAGGGTAGTCCGGATTACCAAAATGTTAGATTTATTGAGTGTTCGGATTATCGGGAGAATATTATATAAATCAAATACCTAATACATTAGCAATGAAAGTCTCAAAAAATGTATATACATAATTAGGTTTTATGAAGCAGTTTAATTTATTAAGATTTTATCATCGCATCTTAAAAAATTTTTTTATTTCTTTTGTACTTCAATAAAACACACTTTATTCTGAGTAATATTGAGAAGATGCAATAATTATTCGTTTAATGACACCAAAATAATTTAAAAGAGTTTTCCAGGAATTTTTTATTTAAACTGAGAATATTTAAATCATTTAATTAGAGTAAGTCATATTATAAATTATACTCATAAAGGTTTCTGATCTTTAATGTGTTGTGCTTTAAAATCTCCATATTATTTCAAAAAAAATTATATTATATTAGTAGACAAAGTTTCTTGTATTAATTCAGAGATCATTATTTAAGTCGCACACAATTACAGGAGTGGTTTTAAGGGGCTGCATCGCTTACCTTACACCTTTCGAAATTAAACAATATCTGCCATTCAAAAATCGTACAGTGCAGAAAGGAATCGATGGGGTATACTTATAGTCGATGAGCTATTCTACAATACGTTGAAAGATTGTATACTGATAATTTGAATCAAAGTGTTACTTTACCAGTCACAGCTAGCGTTAAAAGATCATATCTACCATATTAATCCGACGGACTAACCTAGTTATAATGGCTAACGTTAAATAATCATATTCTGTCGAAATTGAACGAAGGATTACTCTACTACCCACAATAGCTAGAGTGCAAATATTATGCTTTGTCTTAATAAATCGATGAGGTAGTCTTCCAGTCACGACGGTAATCATGGAAATATCGTGTTTTAACGAAATGAATCGTCGAAGTACTAGTAACGACGACATGTATTATGAGATCGTTGTATCATATGGAAAGAATAAAATTATAACTATAAAATATGATCGCGATGCTATAATTTTGGCTACTAATATATTTCTGTCCATCTGGTTGAAGGTCAGGTATCGGGATAGTTAATACTTTATTAGTAGTGCCCTTTTCAATTATTGGACTCATGTTGTATCTGACTAATTTGGATTGAATGGTTCAGATTTGTCAAGATTGGTAGCCTTATTAAATATGAGATTTTGTTTACCTCTGGCTAACATACACGCCGAGATTTCTAGAAACGGTACAGAAATACCCAGATTTTATAGCTGATTGCTTTTGTCTTGATCGCTTATCATATCTCTGTCATATCGAAAACTCTTCACATACTCGAATATTATTTTATTGCTATTATCGTCAAATCCATCATGACCAAGTATCCAAATAAGTTATACTTTATTTATATAAGCCTTTTCTAATAAGACTTTCCTGTTGCTTCTGATCAATTTGGTGTTAGTTGTCTAGGAAGATTTCATAGCTGCTTGAGATTCTCATAGTTTATTATGGTGCTTCATTCATATCTGAAAATCTGTTAATTTTTTGTGCTAATAGCCCATAATATTGGGTTATTAGCTATTTTCATAAAAACATCAATGTACGAGTATTATGATGACACCAGGTAAGTTCGTTTGTGACTCATATCTCATTAAATGATTCAGTTTTACAATATTATGAATTAATCGATTAGATAAAAAATTAAACTAATTAATCTATTTGTTTAAAAACATTTATTAGTAAATTTAATATGAAAAACAAAAACTTCTTTAAATTTATAGTAAACAATAATATTTTGTTGAAAACAACATTTAATTGCTTATTTTTCGTTTCAAATGGCACGAGTTACTTACATGATCTTGCGTTACAAAATGTATTTGTTTTGTGCAGTTGACGATATATTTGTAGATTTCCTTTAAAAAAATAATACGAGATTAAAATAGTTTTTTTTATATTTACTTTTTCCACCTAAAATCAGTTATCAGCTATAACCCATAACACAAAGTAGAAATAAATCAATTGTTTTTGAAAACAGCATTTTCTAAAATGGCAGTGATGTACTTGGGTGAAGAAAAGAGGTGAAAAAATTCTTAAATTCAAACCAAAAGTTTTTAAATTTAATATATATTTTTTCATCTTTTTAACAATATATTCTTTCAGTACTGAAGACAAAACGTACAAATAATCTTGAATCATAAACTATGGTCCATATATAATAAGTTTTGAAGCTCCTGCTCTTAGAAGACAATGGCTTCACCAGTGATACAACTCTGTTATGCCTCCATTCGAACTGTGGGAAAAATTATGTTAAAATGTATTAAGAGTCTAAGTAAACAGTGTTGTAAAGTAAGGTTTTACACCATAGATCTATTCTGGTCATGGTGCTACTTTGTCCCTAATAATAAAACAATTAATTAATTTATTTATCGTCTTCAATATTTATATATATAAAATATATTATATTTCTATCCCTTTAATGAAATTCCATCTGCGAGCATTTCACGCACAGTTGGTGTTAATATTTTTTTGTCAACTCATCGAAAAATAATCTTAGGATGAACATGTGCGGTTAGTTTTTAACCTTTCAGATTAATTATTAAATATTTGTAAATAAATTATTGTGATGAGTGCAAATATACAATATTCCAGTTGTTTACATTCTGTTTTCTAGTTTTTTTTAGTTTAACCTCAGAACTTACAAGATAGGCACATGTTATTAAAAAAGTCATAGTCGCCATGATGTCTGGTCATTATGTCTCTGAATTCTAAGCTGTAGACAAAAATGAAATGTTATTTACAGCACCAAAGTAATGTTATTTTATTGAAAAATAGCGCTGTTATCAATACAGAAATACTATATATATTATATATTTAAGTTTACATTATTGATTTATTTATTCGTTCTGTAAACGCAAACACGTACAGATGTAATTGTCATAATCCGTATGGAAGGTGGATAATGTTTATAATCATTTTATGGTCGGATCTTTTAATAGTAATAGAGAAATTGCATTTTGCACAGATCCAATATGTTATATATATATATAATCCGCAATGTAATTTAAAGAAATTTCGATTAATCTATCTATTTGTCTAATCTATTAGTCTTAAACAGATCCGAAATAATGTCTTCATAAATAAACTTTTGTTTATTCAAATAATTTAGAATAACTTTTAGACAACTGTTATAAATGATATATCTAGCTACCATCTTATATAAAAGTAGAAATAGTCGAGATTTAGATTGTTGGAGTTTATCAGTCAGTAATAGCAGTGAGTGGCGGCTGTTATTCTATAAAATCTAATACCTTCTCTTAAGGCCCTTTAAGGTCAAGAAGCTTATTAAAATATTTAAGCAACTGCTGTATAAGACAATAGTACTATTAGCAGTCTCGTATCGATCTAAGATTTGAATGCTTAGCAGAAACACTTTAAACTTTTAGTGGTGCAAATTTTATACGAGAAAATTTATGTACCAGAAAATTTATAAGGGAAATAGTTGATCCTTTATATGAAAAGTTACGATTTCGTTACGCTACAATCTGGAAATGTATAATATATATATATAACACATAATAATTATGTAATAATCACATAAAAAGTACTGGGTGGACTCCGGCAGGTGGATCCTTCCTGCCTTAAAAAAGCTAATTTATATGGAGAATAGCTGGTTTCATATGAAACATATAGTCGCATATGTGAAAAACGATCATTTTGGAGCTGTACGTAAGGCTGATATACTCACAAAAATAAAGTTCGTCGAGATGCGGTAGGCTGATTTCTATAAAAAATAGTTAACCTCATATGTGGAAAAATTATTATTCCGGCAACAACCACGAGGTATACGTAAAGCTGATATAATCACAAAAATAAAGCTCAGTGGACTTCGATGGGCCGATCATTTAGCTGGTATAAGCGAATATACATAAGTATGCTCGGACAGTTTCTATGGTAAAGAATAGAGGGGGAGACTATAACTGTTTCATGGCAGTTAAATGGCATAAAATAGGATACTTGGAACTTAGTGGTGTAGAACTACATATCAACGGCCTACAAACAGTTCCGATGGAGAATCTTGTTAAAGAAAGTAAAAGCTGGATCCCCATTGTGGAGCCGATTATGTTGAAAGTATTAAGCCATTTGAAGAAGAATCACTGGATACATGGATGTTTTTTGATATATGGATGAAAAAATACAGTAAATGAAATAATAGACTGTTAGGAACAATATAAGTAAAAGAGCTTTTTAAAACTAAATAAATCTTAAACAAAACTAATATAGGTAGAAATACTACATATACATGTCTTTTTTATAGAAAGTACTATATCATAAAACGCTTCTGTTATCCTTAAAGAGGAGATTTGTTTTTACTAATGGTAAGAGAATTAACAAAATGCACTTTTATATATTGTATTGCTTTGCATATACTATGAATATCTTATATTAAGATGAACTAAGAATAATATGAACTGGGCAGTCTTTTATCATGGTCCACCCAGTTTTATACTACTAAAAAAATTGAATAACTGCTGTGGGCTTAGGTTTATTCGTAAGTATTGTAAATTCTAGAATTTAGATGATTGTTTGTCTAGCTGCAAAAGAACATATGCGCGTAATATATACTTTGTTGTTTCCTGATACTGAAGATCAGGGAATCTTATTATGATTTTTATTCATTTTTTTTCTTTTTAATATTAAATACTTTAAAATTCTTCTAACCGATACCGACTTTATAGGTTTAAATCTATATTTGATAAATAAATTTAGACAATAGTTTTTTAAGTTTGCTGATACTAGCAAACTGGTTTTTTGGTTTATGATTAACATTAATGAAATAATTATTTAAGATAATGGTTTTCCAATACATGTCATTTTGACCAGGTTTTTTGTGGATCCAATCAAAGTTTTTACAAACTTGCGGTTTTTTCAATGTTTGTTGTTTTATAAACAATTGAAAACTTATTTTATTTTGTTTATAAATGTTTTTTATTGAATTGTTTTTGAGTTATTGAATAATTATAAAAATAATTGATTTATGTTAGGAAATGCCTGCATACAAATAAGGTGGAATCTCTTACTTTTAGTGCCAGTACTGATTTATATTGAATATAAATATTTGCTTTTATAAGGTTTAAGTGTTGTTAGCTGGTACTTTAGTTGTTGTTTGTTTTAATATATATATTTTATGTAAGTTGAGTACTAACAACATGCGTAAGTGAAATGAAGGGGTTTACTTTGTAATTATATTTATTAAATTGTGCAGAATTTCTTTTTTTATTTATTGTAAAAAAACATTTTAAAGATAATTGATGTGATTTAATGAAAATCCCAACATCAGTAAAAGTAGTTTATACTCGTGTCACTTTTTGAACTTATTATGATCTCATTTAGATGCATGCGACATGAATCAGTTTTGGTTTTAACATAAATCTATCGATTAAGTTTAAAAAATATGTGTTAAAATTTCGCAAATAAATGATTCAGTTGGTGAATTGGTTTATTTACAAATAATTTTTTATTCTGAAAATAAAGATAAACAATAACAAAAACAAATACTCCTTGGCTGTGCTGTTACAGCACTTCACGCCGCTGTAAAAACGTTCGCCATAGAAAGCAGTTCGTTTCCCACTGACGTCACAAATAATTGCTGCATGCGCTCTTCTGAAGAATTACGAGTGTAGATTAAAATGCATAATGCATGCCTTCGAAATGAGTAATCCAAAGGTAAAAACTGTCACGATTAAATTTCAAAACAAAAACAAATTGTCATATATTGAATATGTTAAAAACGCGAAAACCGCAAAACGTTATTTAAAACCAAATTAAAAAGGCCAAAACTGATTTCTTCAACTCAGCACTAAAAATCTGAAGCGAAATATTTTGGGTTTCAATTGCAAGTCTCTGGTGAGGTTGTACTGGGTTTTGTGCCTTTCCCAGTGGCTTTGTTATTGGTTCACGTAATAATAACACCTGCGCAAACAAAAAAAAGTTGTAATTTGTTTATCACATGAAGTTTGTTACATTTTGATAATTTAGAATTTTTTAATATTTAAGCAAACATTTGCAGTTACTCTCGCATTAAAATCATTTTTTTATTGTACGAACTGTCCATGCAACGATGGAGTGATCAGTTTACTAGTCGCAGTTAAATACTTTGCTTTTAGCTCAAACTATTTTTATTGAGGTAATTGAGTAATTATATTCTTCTTAGAACTATTCCGATTTAGTATTAAGAATTTTAATAAATATTTAACCAAGTTTAAAAGAAATTAAATTTTTAAATATATTTTTTAATTTAAACATAACATAATCACAATCTGTTCTATAGGTGAGCACAAGTAAATACGATTAAAAATATTAAAAAAGAATAATTTGGCAATTAAAATTAAAAATTAAAATATAATTAATTAATTCAATTATTCAACAACAATTTTATAATTTCGTTCTAATATAAACACAGCAAGTGTGTGAAAGTTTATTAACAATCACACCAAATCAACAAAACGCCAAAAAAATGTGCGAACATAAACATAAAGTACGGCTTTGGGTCAGTTGGTTAAAGAGCGCTGACTCTGAGCTTCAAATTTGGCAGGACACGAGTTCGATTCCTAGTACTTGCAGTCTCAAAAAATTATTTACAAATAATTAAATACAAGAATTATTTTCAAGACAATTGATTATGGGTATTTGGCAATACCCGAAGCACCTGTATGATCAGCCAAAAATTCAATTAATTAAAATAATATACAAATAATTTTTGTTGTTGTAGTTCACTACTGTTAGAAACTTCTTTAAAAATATTAAAGTTAAAACATATAAAAACTATCCATCCAACTCCCAATATCTTCCATTGAAGGCCCTATGCTCTAATGGGAGATATAGGAATTAATTATGATGATGATGAATCCAACAGACAATTTCCAAAACCATGTCGTGTTATGTTCTGAAATATAGAAATACAATTATTATCATTCTTTATATTTTTTATTATCTGTAACTTTTAATTACAACTAACATTAACGGTTGTTCGGTCTAACAAAAATAGAAATGTTTGATAAGCTACTAATGAAATTAACCTCACCTTGATTTAGGTTACCACTGAAGTTGATTCACCATACAAAAAATCTTCATGTAAATGGACTCACTATTATTGCATGCTATCTTATTGATTAAAATTATGATTTTAGACGAGAAGTTAATAAATTTCTGCAACAGATGAAGTTAATAAGTTTCTTACACAAACGAAGTGTTTGATTTCTTTTAAGTCTTTTTATAATACTCTGGATGTTTTAAATCTTTTTGTTCCTTAACTATTGTTTGGTTTTAAGTTAAGCTATTATAATAAGAACGAAAGTTTTCCACCAATTTTACTTGACTTAAATACAAAAATTACATAAATTGATAATGAATGTAGCTACTCATTAATAACCTACATTTTATTCCATTACATTAGATTCCTCCTAAGTTTGGGAAAAGAATAGGACATTTTATTACCAATCAGATGCATTAATGATCGAAAATTTTAGATTGCATACTGAAGATATCCTGAATGTCTGAATGTCTGAATTTGAGTTTAGTTTAGCTTAGTGATGTAACATTGACCGTGATCTATAGTAGTTGGATTCAGTCTAGTTCCATAAGACTAACTTTCTTCCAAGAATTATGTTTAAAGTTCTTGATTTGAAGTATGTGGACAATGCCACCTTTAACTAGGCTGTTTTGGCAAAATTCGACCTGTAAACCTTTTGTAGAAAATGTTCGCAAATTAACTCTTGCCTGTAGTTAGCAACAACAGGAATTGATTAGAACGGTATTATCTCAGAGTCTTGACAGCTTATTAACTTGCGAGCTTTTTACTATATTGTGAACTTAGACTTTAATTTGATTTTAAAATGTAGCCATTGTGTTAACATTAAGTTTGTGATGAAATATGCTCGCAAACTGAGTTTAAAGAAAGCAGACGAATTGCATTAAAATTGGCAGGAAAAACAATATTGCATCCAAAATCTATATGACTATGTCATATATACTATGTCATATTAAAATAAAAATTTTATAAATAATTAATATATAATGTTAAAAAAAATCTAATTAAAATATTTTTTCTTTTAGGAATTCAAAAAGACTAAGTTGGAAGTTTCTAAGGTAAGTAATACATGCTCTTTAAATATATATTACAACAATTACATATTCTGACACAACTGAAGCATTCCAAGTACTTCCATGAGTTTACCATAGTTCTCAATAAATCATAAACAAAGATAATAAACAGATTTATTAATAAATTTTAACAGATAAAGATAAATCATAACAAATATAATAAGATGATTGGAGATATTTGGAGTCTTTGCTAGTCAAAGTCCTCTCCCAAAAATTCTACAAAAATTCAGTAAAAAATAAAAAATAAAACTGTCAAATTGTTGCTATTGTTTCCCCACTTCGCACCGTACTTCTCTCAACGGCACTACTGTTACTTCAAATGTTCTTCATGTCACTTCACGTGTTTCTGTCTAAATTGTTTAAAATTGTGTTTTACTTTTATTAATTGACGGAATAAATTATATTTAAGTTTTTTAATTAATTGTTTTGTTTTTTGTCAATACGTGTTATTAAAATTTAAACTGTGATATGAAAGTAAATCGTTCAGAATTTCGAACAGAACTCATTGATAAAAATGCTAAATAATATTAAACAATTTGTTTGTTAAGAAAAAAAAATTAATTTCGTTTTTAAAATTTGTTAAAATATTTTTTTGGCAGTAAATTTTGTCTATAAGTTGTTTTTGTGTAGTCGTAATATAGTCAAACTATATTTTCCAAAACGTTATTTTTCTGTCACTTTTCAAATAAAATCACCACAACGAGGTCCAAAAAATGGGCTTATATGAAATTTTTGACAAATTGGAAAAAAATAATGGAAAGAATCATGTCTATTCAATTCAGTAAGTAAACAAGAGTGAAAGTTTTAACGGAAATATACATTTAAGGCTACTATAAATTTGTTATTGAAGTTGACATTAACATTAATATGACGTTAAAAACCTATTAATTCAATAAATGATATTTATCTCATTTCTTATATCGCAACTGTTCGTTTTTGTCCATTTGTATTATTCAATTTCGTTAAAGTCCCCAAACTAGTTCTTTTTATGTGTAGGGCCTCATATCAGTTCTCTTTTGAACTGTCCCTTGTTTTGATTTGAATAGAGAAGATCTAGTATTATTGAGATAAATACACTAAAATCTTGTTTAGGATCTTAAACTATATTTTACGTGCGAATAATGTGGTTTTACAACTTTAACAATTGACTGTTATGGATCAGAGAGTCTTTACTACAACAATATGTAAAATCTTAAAATGTCTTTTTTTTTTAAATATATTTTGCTGATCTGTTGTATTAACATTTATTTTAATATATAATGTAATTATACTATATTACTGTAAGACGCAATATATGATTTAAAAATGAATCAGTTTTAGTCACTCTTGACTTAGAATTTAGGTCAATTTGTGGTTCTATAAAGACTAATGAACTATCAAACAAAATAGCCACAATTTTTTTCTTAGTTTTTAAGTAGACCACATGTCGCCTTGAATTGTATAACTAACATATACAAATAAGAAAATAAGTTATGAAAAGATAACAATATATATAATTAATGATACCGACGCTTTACAGTTTGAACATATATTGCGGTTGATCTCTTTAAAAAAAATTAAATAAAATTTGACTTTAATTTAAATACCCTTTAAAGTAGTTATCAATATGTCTTAATTGTAGTTGTAACTTTTAGAAAATTTTTTTTAGGAAACAATAGATAAAAACAGAAACATATTTCTTTACAAAAACATAGAAATATATTTCTATATAAAAACATAAACATTTATTATTAAATAAAAACAGAATGAGATATTTATATAAAAACATAGAAATATATTTCTATACAGAAACATAGAAATATATCTATAAAGAAACATATAAAAACATAAAAATACAGAAATGTGTTTCAATATAAAAACATCGACATATATTTCTATATAAAAACACAGAAATATATTTGAATAAAAAACATAAAAATATATTTCAATACAAAAGCATAAAAATATATTTCTATATAAAAATATAAACATATCTTCTTCTTTATTAGCATAACAGTCCTGACTCGATCTCACTGATCCAATTTCTCAATGATCCAAAGTTTTTCCAATTGCTCCAATTGCCATAGACGTATATTTCCTTATAAAAAAGAACCACATTTCAGAACCACAAAACATAATAATATATTTCTATGTTTATGGCTTCATGTATTTAACATTGTTGATGTTAGCATAACTGAAAAGTTTGTCTATTAAAGTATTTTTTTAACATAATTTAGATAATTAATCACTAGATCATTATGATTGTTATTATGGTATAGAGAGAATATTGCATTGCGAACGATCTTAAATACTATTATGTCACCTATTAAGACTTACTTAATGAGTCATTCTAACCCATTAAGTCCTACCTCTTTAAGTATTTGTTCTATGCCTTGAGGCTTCAATTCATTATCAAATGTTGTGTATTTATTGAAGACCTTTTTTCAGTTCCCCTCTCTCCTCTTCATCCTCGCAGCACCTTTTTGATCGCAAATAATATGTTATTATTATTATTATGTTATTATATTAGAATTATTATGGTAACAATTTAATTACATAGCTAAATTTCAAGTGTTAATATTAATAACATATATAATATAGGACAGCAAATAATACTTTAGAAGCAAATTAATTTAAATTCTGTTAATTTATTGTGACTTTATCATAAATGATTGAAAAATAATATTTATTATTTTTGCAGTTTGTTATTTTGTACTGAGCCATAAATGACTCATAATTGAAACCTTGGTCGACTAATTCGTTCAAAGAGTTTGAGTCCAGTCATACAATTCAAATGTACTGTTAAATTGGGATTTCCCTAACAGAAAGGCTTTTTACTTCTCATTACATTGAGTTAAGCTGCCGATCTGTCGATAGATGATGTTCACACTTAAGATCATTGTTAGATAAAAAACATAATATAACAGGTGTATAAGTTAAATTGTAAACATTGCAGCAGCTACAATACTCGCAGTCACGCACTGTGGTTGCCACCTGGACCAACTGTTAACAGCCGACCACAAAACACGCGTTTGCTTAGCTATTTAGCGATATCGAGTGTTCTGTTATGTACAACCAGCATTTAAGCTCATTTCAACTGAAGTGTTGTTGACAGTACGTTTTGCGATAAAATAGAAATTTGTTTATTTGTCCGCAGCTGAAATTAATGACGTTGAGATATTTTTAGAGATTTTGTATTTTTGCGTTTATGTACGAGCAGATTTTGTTGTTTTTTATTTTGATGGGTTAGTACGAGTGCTTCGAAGTTATATTTAAATATGTAATTAGTACTCACATTTCATTCATGAATGAGTTCTAAATGATTTATTTGTACCATTTCGGTCGCTTTATCCAAACATTGGATTCTCATTTTCGTATATTTTCTCAAGTTGCGTCATTTTTAAAGCTGGATTCAGTGAATTAGTTTAGTAGGTGAAAAAAGTGTTCATTAGAAGAAGCAACGACTTATATGTTTATTTTTATAATCATTTTTATTGTGGGTACTTGAGTTCCGTGAAATGGTACTTTTTCCAGTTGTGTTGAGAAATATGCTATTTTTGCCGTGTGATTGATCTGCTAGTTGTAGGTGTATCGATTAATTTGAACTACGTTTACGTGCTTTATTTGGTTTTTACTTTTGTTTACTTGGTTTACGGGTAGAACTATTATAAATATATACTTAAAAAATTAACAGAATTAAGTAAATTAAGTATGTTTTTATCGGATGAGATATAAAGGATTCAAATTCACTTAGTTGAAAAAGAATAAAGAAAACTTCACTTAGTTGTCTTGAAAAAGCATTAAAGAAAGAGCAGTACAAAATAGTTAAATTGTAGTGAGATAACCTAGACGATATCTTGTGGAATAATTAAGATATTAAAGTATTTTTTGTTAATATGGTAAGAGTATGAGCTACTCTTTCCCCTCTTCTGATGAATCATAATTCAAACATACATAGGTAAACAATTAAAAATAATGAGTACAAAACTTCAGAAAAATGTGTGAACATAAAAGTCAAGTATGGCTTTAGGTCAGTTGGTTAAGGTACACTGACTCCGAGCTTCAAATTTGGCAGGACACGAGTTCGATTTCTGGTACTCGAAGACTCAAAAAATTATTTACAAATAATTAAATATAAGAATTATTTTCAAGACAATTGATTATGGGTATTTGGCAATACTCTAAACAGCTGTATAGTCAGTCAAAAATTCAATTAATTAAAATAATATAAAATGAATTTTTGTTGTTGTAGTTCATTACTGTTCGAAAAACCTCTTTATAATGAGTATATTTAAACTAATGATGGTTTAATATTTATAATATTTGCTTAATTTTACAATTTATAATAATTTTCAAATTGAAGATATTAAACACAAAGTGTTAATTTCAGAACTACTAAAAACTGAATCTTCATACAACACACACCATTGTGGCAACAACTTTCGATAGTTGTCAGAAATAGACAATAGAAGCCTATAATATTCTAGTTAGATCACTTTCTTTATCGGCATCTACTGCATACTATTCTCAATCACCAGAAGTTGTATTGCTTCAGTGGCGAAGATAGATGGATAGGATAAAAAAGAGAAAAGTAAAAAAAAAGAAGTAATTTAATTTCGTGTTTTTTAGTTTCCTTGATGAATGTAACCTAACAGTCGGAACCCAAGCGGCATTGCCAGGATTGTGATAGATATAGTAGAAATATAAGTGGTTTTTTATTATCTTACTTATCTCATTCTCTTATCTACTACCTCTTACGAAGTAGTAGATCTCCTGACTATACTGTTCTTCCTTTCTGGTTTATAATGCTGTCAGGGTAACCCTAGAATAGCATATAATTAAATATTATATTATGTTATAATTAAATATTATACATACATATTATAACCAGTTTCTTTAAAAGTATTTCTATCGCGTGCTACATGTCACAGCTTCCTTATATTGCCAATGACTATCCATTGCCAATAATATGTTGATACTACAACATCTGCTTCTTTCAGACGCTATGTTTTTCTTCAATTTTGACTTTATAACAATGGCTTAACAGTGCATTTCTGCTGCTCTATATGAGCATTGTAAAAAGTTATACATTTTGGTTCAACAAACGGTGTACTTCTTTATCTATAATATGACTCACCTACCTTAAAATTGGGACTTTTTTTTTGTTTAAAAGGCAGGATGTTAACACATAATTTAGACTTATTATCATAATTTAATGGTGCTCTTGTTACAGTGGATCACCCAAGTGGTTATATGCACTATTGAGTAAAAGTGCTTTAGACAATAATTCGAGTTTCATCAAAGAATTTAATAAGATATCATTTTGTCTGTAGAATATTAATAATTATAATTCTAAAGAGAACGTCGAGAACCTAAACATACAATATCTAATATGAGCTGAGTAATACGTATAGAGTATATCATTTTGTCTGTAGAATATTAATATTTATAATTCTAAAGGGAACGTCGAGAACCTATAAATACAATATCTAATACGAGCTGAGTAATACGTGTAGAGTTGATAGGAAAAAAACTCAATCGATTACGAAATACGGATTATTTTTAAAAACTGATTTTGTCATTAATCTAATTTTCTATCACATCACAAAATATCACATGACAACTGAGTTTATAATTTATATTATCTTCTAATTAAGATTTAATTTAAAACATCACGATTAAATTGTCTATGATTTGATTCAGCTTATAGGAATTTTTAAAATTTTACTACATCTTAGCTGCATTTTCCCTTCGCCTCACATTTTCAGTAGCTATCAGTTTTTCATCTTCTGTGATTTTTGTCAAGGTCATAGAACGCCCTTTATCACGTGAATAGTATCTCATGATATTGACGTGTGAGTTTGTAGAAATAATTTCCATTTCAATGCATTGAGGAATAATTTAGTCATAGCTTTTATTTGAAATTTCACAACAATCTTCTGAAAACCGGCCGTGTTTAAAAACAAATACTTAAGTTATGATTCACACTTATCGTAAGTGCAACTGCGGTAAACTACCTACTTTGCATAAGTTCGTGTGGAACAATTACCGGGCACTCTCCATTCTAACTGTTAACAAACTTTCCAATGATAACAAACTAAATTTAGTGGGGAAAAAACTTGGCAAATGCAGCGGGGTATAAGATTTCATAACCGTAACTGCAATTAATGCATAAAAATTTTGTTGAGGTAGCGCTAACTTAAAACAGGTTTTTTTTATTAAACAGAGTAAAAGATAATATATATTATCATATGAGGTGTCTGTGTTCTTAGCTCTATTTGATTAATCTAAATGAGTTGAACTCAGTGAGAATTGTGCAAAAAAATTATTACCTTATAAAACAATCAAAGTAATATAAAAAGTAATATATTTTTAAATATTTTTATTAAATTTATTAAATTTATTATTAACGGACCTATTCTGTGCACTTGACAGATTTGTCAAATTCTTTAATAAAATTTTTGATTTTTATATAGCAGAAAGCTTTTTGGTATTCTGGACACATCTTGACAAATTTCAAAACTCAAGTACCTAGTGTTTCTCACCACACTATGGTGTAAAGTGTTTTGTATAGAAAAATGTTCGTAATTATCCGTAACTGTTCGTAAAAAATGCTTGTAAAGAGCATATATCTTAACCTGTCAAAAGCATTATTCATGCATTCAAATAACAATAAAAAATATGCTTGTAAAGAGCGTATATTTTAGTTAAGAATATTTGTCATGCATGCAAATAAAAAAAATGCTTAAAAAGAGCATATTTATATAGTTGTCAACAGCATTTGTAGTATTGCCAACTAACAAGGAAGAGAGTTTTTTATTTATGTCACAGAATACCAAAACCTTTACAGCACTCAATTTTGACAAGTGTCAATGTTTGACAAGTTTATAAAATGCACAGAATAGGTCTGTAAATATTTATTGATTTCAAGGTAGATTAATTCAGAATTAAATCAGGATGTATTATTAGAAATACATCAAATTACATACACACAATCAATTATACTCTAATATATATATGTAGATATATAAATACAAGAGTTTTAAAAATTTATTTTATTATCTAATAAAAATACAACCACTAAACTCTTAGATGCATAAATCTATGAATAGGGTTATCCATTTTAAGGCCTCAAAAGTAACATGTGTTGTCTAGTTTAAAAGAACCGTTCTTTCGAAACCACATATCTTCCAGATCTTTAATTTTACTCAAAAAAAAAACTTAATCTTTTATATTGCTTAATTGATGAATAGTTATTCGTTATTTTCAAACAATTACTGGACTATCACACATCTTTAAAATTTTTATTCTATCTGTTCTATTAGTTATAGATTAAATTGTTGGTAAAAATACTGGCGGTGAGGAAGCTGTACTAACGTCAATTCCTAGATGCATTTCTCTCCTCATGCTTCTCAGATCATCATGAAGTGGTCTTTTTTTACCATGTTACAAACTTTCTGACAATCCTAGTATATTCTCTATACTTAACAATAAGAAGGGTATAAAAATTATAATAACGAAATATATTTTTCTTAATGAAAAGTTTTTTTGTACAATAAGTTTTTTAATTTTACTTATCACTATTATTAAGAATTAATGACGTACATACTTAATTAATTGCTTTTATTTACAATGTTATTGTCAATCTTTATAAAAAAAATCTTGATGGGAGATTAGAAATTTTAGACAAGCACAATAACTATATAAGCAAAATCTATTTAAGTATCTTTTATATTAATTTTTTTTTTTGATAAACAAAAGATTACATTTTTGAATTTAAACCAGACTTGAAATTAGATGATTCCATATAATTGCTGATTTTTTAGGTAAATTTCCATTAAGTAAATATGGATATAAAGCTGAACATAGTCCTTTCGGTTTTAGGTCGTAGTATATACTACTTATTGTCATTAATAATTGACACATGATAGTGTAAACAAGAAATAAATGATTGGGTGCGAGAGTAGGAGGGAAAGGAAGAGGGGGCTTAGGGTCGTGGGGGGGGTTGAGATGTTAGAGAAGTATATGCTTCGCGTGTTTTTAGCCTGTTACGAGCAAAGCTACACTATAATTTCCGGTATTCGAAATTTTAAATGTTTTTTGTGTACTTTTTTCTGATTTTCAGTTCAGTTCCGTGATACCTGAAATGGTAGACACTTTGGCCCTGGGCTTTAGTGGCGGGGAGGGGTTGAGGAGTGTTGTGAGGAGGTGTGTGAGTGGAGCTTAGTGAGGCTTCGAGCTTTTGAGGAATAATGCGGAGGGTCAAGGGAAGGAACTGTCTTAGAAAGTGTAGCATGGATTTTATTTCCACTTCGTAGTGGCAACTCATGCACCGATAAGGTCAACGCTAATAGAATTATTTTGATTTCGATTATGAGGTTAGTAAAGTTTAATATACGTTTAGTCATCTGCACTTAATTTTATATTAATTAATAATAATTGAAACTTAATAAATGTCTAGTACTTTTAGACCTATAGACCTATATTGATATGATTTCTACAGAATTATGAAAAAAATTAATACCAGCTTTTGCGCTGCAATTTTTAATTTTCTGAGTATTGACATTTATACAAAGTTTCAATATAATTTTATTATATAATTAATGTATATATTTAAATCATAGGCAGATTACGTTTGAGAGTAATCAAAGATGAATTAGTTATGTAGGCTTTTTAGATTCAATATAAATGTAGCTTATTTATAAGTGATATAGCTAAGGAAGTATAATAGCATTTCTACTCACAAACAGACAGATAGACAAGCAAACATTACTAAATGCTAATGTGCATGTACTAAAATTATTGTATATGTATATATCTCAAGAATGTGAAATACTTGTCTGTGTTATCATATAAGATTTAGATTATGAACGTTATGAATGTATGGAATATGGAAAATTACCTTTAACAAGCTTTACAAATATGTTACGAGGGCTGCTATATATATTTCTGGCCTAATAATGAAAATGTGAATATTTATCATCAAAAATTGTTTTATTGTTTTACAAAGTATTCTTCAGCCCGATTTATATACTTTTGAATGCGCTCAAACCAATTGTTGAAGTACTTTTTCCACTCCGATTAAGACAACTTCAAAACATGGTTTTTGAACGCTTCTGGCGACGAAAATCGTTAACCACGGATTTTTTTCTTTATGTGAGGGAATAAAAAGAAGTCATTGGGTGCGAAGTCAGGGCTGTATGTCAGATGATCCATCAATTTGATGTTTTGGCCGCTCAAAGAAGCGCTGGTTTGAGCCGATGTGTGAGAGCTCACGTTGTCACGGTGAACAATGATTCGTCTTCTCTTGTTCGTTTTTCGAATTTCTCCGTAGACTTCAGGCAAACAAATTGTGGTGTATCACTTAGAAGTGACCGTCTTTCGTTGCTGAAGCGGAACAGTCGCAATATGACCAGTTTTGCCGAAAAAACAGACGACCATTTGCTTCGAAGTGCTTTTTCCACGAACAACTTCATGCAATATCGAATGTACGTTGGTGGGAGAAATGCGCAAAAATTCCTCTATCTCACGGTATGTCACATTACGATCTTGTTTTATCAGTTCATGCTCGGCATCAATGTTCTCTGGCACAACGGCCGTTATTGGACGACCTTCACGGAATTCGTCGTTGAGCGAGCGTCGGCCACGATTGAATTCATTAAATCAGTTTTTCACAGTGCTATAGGATGGTGCTTCATCGCCATACAAAGATTAAGGTTCATCAATGCACTCTTGTCGTGATAATCCACGTCGAAAGTTGTGAAAAATGATCGCATGAAATTGTTCACGTGTTAATTCCATTTTTTGGCCGAGATGAATTTTTCAAGTCTCTGTAAATAAACAATTCACAATGAAACACAACATGTTCTGACAGATGTTATGCTAAAAAATGTCAACCTTTCCAATGCAAATGTCAGATTGCACCTGGCAACACTTAGTGTTGCCTAGGCCAGAAATATATATAGCAGCCCTCGTATATATTATATTTTAAATGCATTTACATATTATAGTCAATAGCGATATAAAATAGACGTCTTCGTTTCTACTAACATTACAGAAAATTCTTAATTTAGTTAAAGCTATTTTCGGTAATATTAATCTGTAAATAGTAGATCATCCATTCGTGTGGAACATTGTCGTTTGTGCGTGGGACACGCATAGTTCTTGTTGTTTTTGGAAGATAACGAGTTGCTAATAAGTAAATCCGTTTAATGTGAGCCAGTATCCGTCTAAAACAATTTCTAAAAATAGTGATATGCTCAATGTATTTCGCATGGCTTATAATGTAACTTAGCACCTATTTAACGGATAAGAGTTGAAGCAACCCCAAATGACGTCACAACACTGATTACTGTTTCTAGTTAGTTAAAGTAAAATAACCGAAATGTGCGAAAATTAGCACATAATAATATGGCAACGTCATCAAGGTATTGCCGGCCGGCTTGAATTCTCTAAAATAATGAGCTTGGCAGTTTTATGTTTATTCAGATTTTTGTTTATTTTTTTATAAACTAACTAATAAGTAGTAGTAAGAAATTTTCTCAATGAATCAGATATCAGTTTTTGCATTATTTGCATTGCTTTGGAATTTTTTAAAATATTTCTTTATAATAAATTGTTTATATAGTATGTGTGAGTTTTTTTGTGTTGTCATACTATTTACTTTTACTATAAATGTTTATCTAAAATCTACATAAGTACGATTCGATTTAACCTATATCACTTTTTCAACCGTTTACATGTATTGGAATTTCGATAAGATAAACATGGTAGTACTTGTACTAAAATCTAGCGATAAGTGAGACTTGAGTGTTTATAATAAGCAACCAATTAAATTGCACAAATTGTTAATAAATCATTAAATGTCATAAAATGTTGTTATTAAGTACCTGCCAATGGCAAAATATAAATTGCTTTTGAATTATAGAATTCTTCTTTATGGAAGTCTTTTTAATAGAAGAGTGCCTAGTTAGTAGAAAATTTAGGTCCCACAAAACTAAATTTTTTTCAGTTATCTTCAAAAGGAATAACTCTGATAATATTCAAAGCTCTGAAGGATTGACCAATGGAGTCTTTGAATATATCGATAAAAAAATTCGACTACGTAAAAGGTTGTATGATATATGAAGCAATAATTCGATAATAGAAAATGTCATATGATACATATTGAATAATACAAAAACTAAAACTAATAATTAAAATTCATATATATAATTAATTCTTTACTTAACATTTACTATGAATATAAAATAAATTAATATATTGTACATATAACACTAAAAAGTACTTACTTAGTTGACTATTACAGACGTGAGTCGTCTTTGGCCACGTCCAGAAGCTTCCGTTAGCCAGCTTGAGGCTTGCAGTCGCCAGTTTGTTGTACCGAGTGTTTTCATGTCATTGCTCACCTGGTTCTTCCACCGAAAATTTGTACACCCTCTATCGCATTTACCATCTGTGGGTATCAAATCAAACATCTTTCTAGCCGGAGCACTTTATTCATAGGCACAACATGATATATAATTATATCAATGTTGCGGTATAAGTTATACACCTCATCGTTCTATCTAATTTGATAGTCGTTAATAACGCATTAGGGACCATAGTTGTAACCAAAAATTTTATCTCCAATTCTTTTAATACTTTCTCATCAGTATTGATTATTCGGAAAGCTTCTTTAACATACAGCATTTCTTGCTGTCCGGCATAATAATAGACTTGTAGCGCGTGAGCTTTGCTTGTCAAGAGAAAGCCTTATTTCTCAATTGTGTATTTAGCCCAAAGTATATTTGCCAAACATTTGGCAAGTGTGATTATTCGTTCAATCTCTGGACCCACGTCAGAGATTGAACAAGTCCCAAAACAGTCAGGAATTTGTTTTGTTGGCAGAAATTACTTTGACTTCCCCTTATTGACAACAAGGCTGATCCGGTGGTAATTGGTACCATTTGTTTTATGGATTGAGCAGAGTCACATAAACAAAAAAAATTATATTAATAATCACTTCCCTGTTTTTTGGTTATTGCGAATATAAAATGAATTAAGATATATATATATATAGTACATTCTACCACCTTTTATGGTTTTCTTATTTTATGGTTATTGTGAATATAAAATGAATTAAGAAATATATATATATATAGTATATTCTATCACTTTTTATGGCATTATATCTAAACCAAAAATATACTACAAACCAAAAAAATATTAAATTTGTTTTGTAAGAATCAACATTAATAGCTTTAGGGCAATACAATATTTTGTGGACCTGTGGTTGAAAAACTCTAGTTTGTAGTTGATGTTAAGATATACGTATATATGCGTATATCAAATTTTGCAGGGTACTTGCAACCCTTGTACTTGCAGTCTCAAAAAATTATTTACGAATAATTAAATATATGAAATAATTTAAGACCATTGATGATGGGTATTTGGCAATACTCGAAACAGCTATATGGTCATCCAAAAATTTAATTAATTAAAATAATATGAAAAAATTTTTGTTGTTGTAGTTCACAACTTTACAAAACCTCTCTACTTAACTTAATAATATTAATATTAATATTATATAATACTTATATTAAATATAAAATTAATATTAATAATAGTTATAAATATTTTGTGTCTTAATATCAACATGGCGACCAATTGTCTTCTCAATACTTTACCATTTTTTGATTGCTAATGGACCGGTAGCTGAGCAACTTATATATATAAATATCATCTTAAAGTATTGACTTAAAACAGTCAATAGTTTCATTTGCATTTTACCCATTTTATGATGGTGACTGGACTGGTGGTTAAAAACTGTCGGTAATGGTTGATGTTTAAATGTATATGAATTATATATAAATACGAATTATCTTAGTAGCAATTATTAATGTTCCAATTCATGAGCTCAATAATACAGCCAATAGCATTTCATGAGCATTTTATCTTTTTTTATTATTATTTGTTTATAAATATAAGTTTCTTTACGTTAGTTATTGACTATTAAGGCGGTGTGCGAATTCGAGTAAATTGATGGTAAATTGAGGAAAATAGTAAATTATGTCCATATGGTAGCGAATGTTGGTATTTACCAGTATTTACGAGTAGGATAAATTAGATAAAAATTAGGTAAATTAGGTGTTACCATTGTGAAAATATTTTAAGATGTTTAATAAATAAGTAAAAAAATTTGAAAATGTTTATTCAAAAATAATAAATAAGTGCAAAAAATCCTTGGAGCCTTAGAAATTACAATTTCTTCTGCTTTAATTGTTTATACAAAAATTGAATGTTATACAATCATATAAATTACAATATGTTAGAAATAATGTTTTTGAAATTCTCTCTGTCTCTTAACCCAGTCCAGTGTTGGATGTTCCTCAACCAACATATTTATTTTCTTCTCATGTCGCGTTTGCTTTCAATTCTGCTTTCAACAATCAGTTGCAGCAATTCATATGTTGGACCTCGATTGATATGACCAAAATACCTCGTTTTTCTTATTTTGATAATTTTTAGGAGTTCTCTATCTTTTCTTAATCTTGTTAGAACTTCTTCATTTGAAACTTTGTCCGTCCAAGCAATCTTCAGAATACATCTGTAGCATCACATTGCAAACGTTTCAATTTACACGAACTCGCACACGGTCTAAAACATTATTTCATTATGTATAATTACAATCGGTAATGTTCCACTTTTTAGTCTAAAGAAAATCCACTAATAAATGTTTATGTCATTTTTAATATAAAAATCTATTTATGAAATTGGAAAAAATATTCCTAACATAACCATTTTACCAAGAATTTAGAAGCTGTAGAAAAAAAGTTCCCTTTTACACATTTTCTGAATGACAATCGAAGTTGAAGTCTAAGTCTAAGTCGAAGTCGAAGTCTAACAATAGTTTTCGATACTTAGCGAGCATTCAGCATTCAGTATTCAGCATTAATTTTTCATCTTCAAAATTCAAAAATGAATTTCAAAAAGACAATTAAAATCAAATTCGGTAGACAAAATTGAACAAAAGACTTATCATCACTTATCTTTGGCGTGTGCTTCTGTGCCGAAATGATCCGAACTGGTAAAAACCGTATCTGTTTGTTTTGAATTGAAATGAAATAGGTTTTAGCCATTTTAATAAGCCGTGCTATAAACTTGTTCAATACTTTACATGATGCCAGCTTGTAAAACCCTGAGCAGCAGATTTCTATAGCTTGTGAAATACGCGTTTGACTGAATATTAATAGATTTCTAATCTCAGCGCACGGCAAGCACAGAGGCACAGAAGCACAGAGGCACAGAAGAGCACAGAAATTATGGAAAAAACCTCAGGAGTTCACCGTAACATCGCTCGCTGCTGATGTTTTGTGTTTTATTAATAAAGTCAAGCCAGAAATAAAAATTAAACGTAAATCGTTTAAGCAGAGCTGACTGAAATCGTTCGCCAACGGCAGCCAATACTGCTGCCCACAGCCACAGCCAAAGCCAAAGAGCGAGCCATAAGCACGGCAAGCACAGTAAGCACAGAGCACCGTAAGCACTGTAAGCACTGTAAGCAGTCAACAGGTTTATTATTCCAATTAAAAATTCACACCTGATCGGTTGCACGCGTGTCAGGCTGCTTCGTTTTGTTGTTCATAACAATCTTATTCTGTTATTCTGTCATTGTTGTTGCTTTTGTTATTGCTTTTTGTGTTTGTTTTTGCTTTTGCTTTTGCATAGTCAAGAATTTTTACGTTTTCATTCATAAACTTGCGTTTTTTCTTTATCACTTTGTATTAGTTTTGTTTTTTGTTTTGTCTTTTTTCACATTTTTTTGCAATGCAAAAATTTTTGTATTTTATTATTTGCTTGCTCTTATCGTTGTTGTCGTTATTCTTGTAGTTGTAGTTGTAGTTGTTGTTTTTGTATATCCAAACACAACAAGTATTTTAACCCACAACAAGTTCTGCTCATTTGCTATTATTCATGACGTATGCGCTGTTCACATCGTCGAAATGGTTACGATGTTGTTATTGTTGTTGTTGTTTTATTATCGTTGTTATTTTTATGAGCGATGACGATGCTGTGCTACCCAGAATCGATAGAGCAACGCCACTACTAATTAAGTCTTTTAGCAAAGCATATCTGATGTCTTTACTATAGCAAAGAGCAAAATAGCAAAGTAGCAATGAACAAATAAAACAATTCATGCTCGTGTCATATACGAATTATTAGAAGCGTTAGAAGTGACGAAATAATTTTTTATTTTTAATTTATTTTTATTATTTATTAACTTTCCTAAACGTTTGTTTATTTTTAGCGCACATATGAATGTGCGGTTAATTACATTCATATATGTGTTAAATATTGTTCATCTATGATATATATATGGGCATTTCCACATGGGCATGACTAAAGACATAGTTGTTGTGTAATGTCTCTAATAAGAGTCGTTATCCAAGATAAACAATATAATTTGTTTTATTTGAAATGGTTCCTGACGTATCTTAATTTCGGAAATGAGTAGAACTGCTGCATAGAGAAATGATCTACATTTTCAGCTTTTTAAGATTAATTTACATTTCTATTTGGCTTATTGAATATATCCAGAGAAATGTAATACTGTAATCGAGGCATATAAACTCCCTTACAATACTAAATAATTACAATATAGTGGAAAAATGGCAAAAGATCTACGAATAATGCCGATAAATATTCTTGATCGCTAACGTACTAATATCGGGTCAGTAGCCAGAAAACGATATAATTTTTTTTTTCTAAGAAAGAAAAAATATTGCAGAGCTAACACAAAAATTATAAATTAAAAATATCTAGTATTTAGTAGATTATTAAACAATATATTCTCAGATCTATAAAAGTCACAAACGTTTATATATGAGACATTATAACAATGATCCATATATACAAGTTACTAAACATTCGATTTATTAAAATAAAATATTTTAAATATTCCAAGCAAACTCTCATTAAAATTTCTTAAATAATTGGTTCTTAAATAATTACAATCAGAGTCTGATTGCATGATAACGGTGTGATGAATAAGAAATTGCCTCGTAAACATTGTTCGCAGGATTATAAGCTATAGATATATAAAGATCTATAAAAACAAAACGATCAAAGAAAGTGTATAAAAATATCAAATTAGGGTATGTTTATTGGTCAAAAAATTAGTTCATTAATAACAATTTGGATTAAATGGTTTTATGATATTGGTGCTTTTATGATATAACCTGCTTTTTGAATGGATACTTCAAAACAGACACAAAACAGAATGGATGCTTTGGCACTATTGCATATAGTATTCAAAATAAATACCCGTTCTTCTGCAAGAACTTTTCCGCTTTATTAATCAAAGGATTATTTTTGGAATTAACGTAATATCCCCAATAAAAAACTCATTAAAAAACTGTTAATAATTTTCTTTATGAATGTCCCTCTCTGGCTTTGAGATGAAATAAGTTTCTAGATAAGTTTTGCTCTGACGGTTCATCGATGAGGACGAAAGATCTATTAGATTATCTAAATTCGACGTAAGGGTTTAGTTTTTGTTTATATCTTGAGATATAAATTGTTTTCTTTATATATATTTATATCGATAAAGATTTTTATATCTCTCTATGGTTTTTTGCGAACAATATAGTAGTAAAACGGCAAAAAATCGCTGAGGTCTGCGGAAAGTTATCTACCGACCTTTAAAAGCAACAAACTAACCACACTCCTTTTGTGTTTATTTACGTTTTTTTTTTTACAATTATTTATATGAGTATAGTATATATAAGTTTATAAATCGAAGTATTTTAACAGAAGAACTAAGCATAGCTTCTAGATTTAGGTATACAAAATAAACATTAATCCGAAAATATTCTTCATCAGCCTCATTACTTGGGTTTAATATGCAACAAATAATATATGAATTGAGTTTGGTTTGCACTAAAAATGTTTCTTAATTCTGAGGGCTTTTCTTTTTTAAAGCCCTCAGTTATATTTATATTGTGAAAGTGAAAGCAGTTTCGATATTAAAAAGTGATTACAATCTAATTGGTAATTTTTTTTAGTTTAATTTTTAAGATTCTTTTGTTAGCGTAGATCACACCTCTATTAGCGCAGATCAGTCTTCTGTTAGCGCCGAATATTTGATTTTTTAATTTATAAACTATAGTTTTTCGTAAGTATGGTTATTATTTGTTGTTTTAACTAAAATTTCGTCTTCGTCTTCCACTCTGCAGTAATTGTTGTGTCTATTAATAATATTGGTTTCCATATTACTTTAAAGTGCTGTGATGAGTAGTCTTCAGCATTATTAAAGTGATTGCAATGAGTTTCTTTAATATTTTGTCCATCTTTATTTATTTACTCTATTCTTCTCACAATTGTTGACAATTTCAAAAGAGAATTTATTCATTTCAATTCAATAGAAATTTACGCACTTGTGCTCACGATCGATTGTAGGTGTTCTACTGTTGCACATGAAGAGTTTCCTTCACCTCCAACTCAACCACAATGAACTGCAGAGCGACGTTTTAGTCTTAAGCGGAGTTTTTGATGAGAATGTCGTGAAAAAATTGTGCAAGAAGCTTGCAAAATTTAAAAATTAATTTGATTTAATGCAAAAAAAAAATAGAAAAAAAATAAAAATATAAGCAAAATGTTAAACGAATATAAAATAAAATTAAGATTAAATAATATTATATTTTATAAAGTAAATAAATTTAAAGTAAGACTGCTGAGAAATGAGTGTTTCATAGAAGTAAATGGTAAAGTCATTAAGTAAAATGAACAAAAAAAAAATAAAATTAAAAGTGCTTAACGAAATTACTAAAAATATAACTATATATAAAAAAATTATAGTTAATATTTATTAAAATTAAAAAAATTAAGTTATAGCATTTTAAATAATTAATTCTACTAAAGCTAGTGTCGCTTTATGAGTGCCATGGAAAAGCACAGATTATATATATGATTTTCTAAATTATGGTTGGTTTCCAGTAGAAAAGTTTAAAAAAATATTAAAAAAAATAAATTAATTATACTAAATACTAGAGAAAACAATTCAGTGGAAATTAGTTTTGCTTAAAATCGAAAACTGCCTACATAAAACATAATAGATCGCTTAGGGATTATATGTTGATTTAATAAAAAATTGAAACCTTAAACAATATGACAGATTTTTCTCTCTGTGTATAATATATGTAAATTAGTAGAAGTGTTGGCATTTGTTAGCTACTGCATAAGAATTACTTAAGAATACCATATCGACTTGGTGGAAAGTCATAAAGTTTGTCTGCATTGGTAGCCGCAAAGGCGGCGGAGTTACTTCCGTTTTTTAAGCATACGCCGAAGGTTCATTCAGAAATACTTTGGAGTTGCGCGTAAAATTTAGATAAAGATTGCAAATTGGCATGTGCGTTATTGATTTCCGTTTAATGCAAAATAAAGGAATAAGAATAAAAATAATAATCAGTCAATAAGAAAATAAACAAAAAATTAAAAAAAAAATAAAGATAAAAACAAAAAGCCGGAAAATATTTCTCTCCATAGGAGAAACTGTTATTTAATAAGCAATATTCAATTCTTGAAAATATGTTGAAAAAAAAATAAATAAAAATATTTGAATTAATGTTTTAAAATGCATAAGTTTTAAAGTTAAATTATATATTTTAACATTCCAAGTGAATATCTTATTATTTTGTGATTACAAACATCACTAGAAAACGTTCAATAATAAAGTTATAGATACCATACCTTTAACTATAATTTTAACTAACTTTAACTTTAACTATAGTAACAGTGAAGGGAAGATGTGGTTTTCTATTGACACCTAAGCGGCAATTAAAGCCTGCAAATTCTTCATAGCAAAATCAAATCTAGTTAAAGTATGTAGAGAGACAAGTGACGAGCTAGACCGGCTAGTTGATATCACTCTTATCTGGATTTTTGAATATAAAACCCGTGACAGTGACAAAGCTCAAGATGCTAGAGTTTTGAGCACAAAGGAAAAGTATACAGATTGAAGGTAATGAAAAAGCAAACGGTTTGGCTCATCTTGGTGCTTCCTTGGTTGTATCCGGTTTATGTTCTCTTGAATATCGTTGAGAGAAGTGCTTACTTCTACTTTCTTCAGTATGCGAATATAAAATGAAAGACATTTACATACTGTGTAACTTTCCGGCTAACATGGCACTCATAACATATCTTGATCTTGAGAACTGATTTCAAGGGACTATGTAAATACTTCAATGCTTACTATAGTTTCTAGTTACTGGTGTATAGAAACCCACAAAGAGAAACTTTCTGTTTTTTTGAATACTTATTGCAGAAGTTGTGTGTAGTTACTGGAAAAAGTCACTATTAAGCATTTTCACTGTGAATGCCTGTGTCTGGCTTTCAGAAAAAATAGATTACTTGGTTATTACTTCTTTGGTAGCTTGTTAGACTGTTCATCGACAAAGACGAAAGATCTATCACATTATTTAAATTAGATGAAATGGATTCAGTTTTTGTCTTTTTATATCTTAAGGGTTTCTGTGAGAAATGTGGTAGTAAAATGGCAAAAAATCGTTTATTGAGCTAAATGGAAAGTTATCTGCCGACCTGTCACTACAACCAATCATTATAGATAGTATCTTACCTTTCCTCTCAGTATGTGTAATACACTTATGTGTAATCATACACTAAAACTTCGATTTTATACTGTGATGTAGGATTGCACTTTTAAGTGTATGTAGGCATATTAATTAATAGCATACTTCATTGTGATCTATGTACTGTTTAGACTTGTTGAGTGTATTACAGTTTTTAAAGTTTTAAAAATACAATTGAAATTTATGTTAAAAATGATTATTTAAGCAAAAATTAGATAAAATAAAATTAATTGTAAAATAATTGTTTTATTTTCGTACAATTGATCGTTGCACTTCAAACACTTTTTTATCATAACATTCAAGATCATTGCCATAAGCTAAGTTAACCTAAACACAACTGAAATTATACAATGAAATTGGGGCGCTACCAAATAATAAAACAAATATTTTTTAATAAATTTTCAGTACATTTTAAAAGTGCATTTCAGAAGTGCATTTCAGAAGTGCATTTCAGAAGTGCCTTTCAGATTGCATATTTACATTGTGACCGAAAAGTTTTCGGAGGTTCTCATTTAAAATTCGCGCGCTGTATATTTTTCGATATTTTAAGTTTATGTAGTTTGGCAGCACTGTCCTAAATTACTATGCCAAAAATGAGCGGGATCTGTCAGACAGTTCGTTTACGGCAGCTGTTGAAACCAGTTCACCTCAGTAGTGCGTTGCGAAAAAAACAATGGAAAAAAATATTGAACAAAGAGTTTGCATCAAATTTTGTGTTTCGAACGAAATTTCGTGTGCAGAATCGTTGCGAATGCTACAAAAGGCTTATGGGGAATCAGTTTTATCGAAAACTCAAGTTTATGAGTGGTACAAAGCCTTTCAGGACTGTCGTACGACCGTCGAAGACATGCCGCGTTCTGGACGACCTTCGACCTCTACCACCGACGAAAACATTGAAAAGGCAAAGGAAATCGTGTTCAAAAATCCTCATGTGAGTGTTAGAGAGATAGCACGAGAGCTAGGCATCGGTCGTGAGATGGCTCGTTTGATTTTGGTGGACAATTTGTGTATGCGACGTGTCAACGCTCGGCTTTTTCCGATTCACCTCAATTTGTTCCAAAAACACCATCGTGGACAGGTCTCGTTAGACATGCTTGATCGTGCCAATTCCGATCCAACTTTCATGGAACGCATCATAACGGGTGACGAGACATGGGTCTACGAGTACGACATGCAAACAAGCCAACAATCATCGGAATGGAGAGGAAAAGACGAGCCGAAACCGAAAAAACCACGCCAAAGTCGCTCGAAAATCAAGGCAATGCTGATTGTTTTCTTCGATATTCGTGGTGTGGTGCATCATGAATTCGTCCCTGAAGGACAAACAGTCAATAAAGCCTATTATTTGACTGTTTTAAGACGTTTGCGTGAAAATATCCGCCGTAAACGGCCTCAATTGTGGAAGGATAATTCATGGATTTTTCATGACGATAATGCTCCCTCGCACCGAGCCAACATTATCAACGATTTTAAGGCCAAACATTCAATAAATACCATCGAACAGCCCCCGTATTCACCTGATCTTGCACCGTGTGACTTTTTCCTGTTTCCCAAACTCAAATTACCACTCAGAGGAACGCGTTTTGAATCCATAGAAGACGTAAAACAGAATTCGCAGAGGAAACTCAAAGCCATACCGGAAAGCGCCTATAAAAAATGTTTTGATGATTGGAAGAAACGTTGGCATTTGTGTATCGCTTCTAATGGAGCATATTTTGAAGGAGATAAAATAAATATTGATGAAGATAAAGAATTTTGCGTTTTATTT
>NC_051846.1:198813334-198832443 GCF_002237135.1 Teleopsis dalmanni
AATAGGATTTTCCCCCTTTCCTGCTTGGATACCAGATTTTCTTGAAATAATTGAAAACAGTGAAGTTAATGTGTGTGGATCATTCAAATCTTTAAATATTCCAAATGCTATTCGTTGGCTCACATGCAACACACATGCACCTCCTTTTTTTGTATCTCAGAGATCGCGTCTGCAACGTTCATTTCCATATCTTCGCTTGTTTCAGTTCTAAATTTAGTGCATCGTTTTAATTGGTTTAGACAGATTTCTGTACATATCAACATAAATAAAGATACTTTTCTTTTTTAAAAATGTGAAAATGTACGGTATGTGAAAATGCTCTTGAGTTCACTTTTTCGAAAACATTTTTAGCTCTTGTGGGCGTTTCGTTTATTTTTTAATATAATTTGATTTCATATGAATATTTCAGTATTCATATACTTTCTTCTGTTTTACAAGTGCTAACAAATCTTTTTATTAAAAATAAATTAGTTTTTATATAAATCAATATTTTTTAAGGTGATTGCTCTTTAATTTGATCAACATTATACAGTTTAGCGATTTGAAGAAATACATTTTTTTATATATAAATTGATAATACATCAATTAATTTAATAATTTAATTATTGTGTGACATTAAATAAAATATGAGATTAAAAGATTAACAAATAAACATGTGTTGAATATATTGAAGAAACTTAATATTATGTTTCATCATTAAATAATATATGAATTTAATAGATTAACAAATAAAAACATATTAAATATATTGAAAAAAATTAGTATTATATATTCTTTCAATCCTAGATGAACTTTTTGAAGTGATTTGTATGAAATATATAATATTTCATTACAAACTTTTTCTGAAAATATTAGAATTATCTAATGAAGATTCAATGCAAATCAGAGACCCAGATACCCTATAATTAAAATTAATTTTCTTAGAAATTGACCAAAAATTTGTTTTTCTAATTAATGAGTTTTGCTGTCTTCCTGCTTTTTGGATTAATCAGAACTTCAATCAAATTCAAGAAAATATGCTTCTTACTAGTTAATAGGCCAATAGTTGATATATGTTTTTGCTTTCTATGCACAATATAAATTATTTCAATTATTTTAATTTATAAAATTATTTTTCGGAAAAGATATTTATTTTCTTATTGTTGAACTAAAAGGTTCTTGAATATAGCAATTATATACATTAAGACTGAAAAGTTTTCGGAAATTCTCATTTAAAATTCGCGCGCTGTATATTTTTCGATATTTTAAGTTTATGTAGTTTGGCAGCACTGTCCTTAATTACTATGCCAAAAATGAGCTCGATCTGTCAGACAGTTCGTTTACGGCAGCTGTTGAAACCAGTTCACCTCAGTAGTGCGTTGCGAAATGTCTTCGACGGTCGTACGACCGTCCTGGAAGGCTTTGTACCACTCATAAACTTGAGTTTTCGATAAAACTGATTCCCCATAAGCCTTTTGTAGCATTCGCAACGATTCTGCACACGAAATTTCGTTCGAAACACAAAATTTGATGCAAACTCTTTGTTCAATATTTTTTTCCATTGTTTTTTTCGCAACGCCCTACTGAGGTGAACTGGTTTCAACAGCTGCCGTAAACGAACTGTCTGACAGATCGCGCTCATTTTTGGCATAGTAATTAAGGACAGTGCTGCCAAACTACATAAACAAAATATCGAAAAATATACAGCGCGCGAATTTTAAATGAGAATTTCCGAAAACTTTTCGGTCTTAATGTATATTCAGTAAAAAACTGTTTCTATAGGATCACTGCAATCACTGTTAAGGTGTTTGAAGTTAGTAATCTTAATGAAATAGCAAATCAATTATTATTATTACAGTATTTATTATTATATGATTACAAATAAAAGTAAAATTTATCATAAAGTTATAATTAGTAAAAAAATTTTCAGCTATTTTTATCTCGCAAGTTTTTTTTTGAAATTCGCTAACTCAATAGCATGAAATATTGTCTGAGATAATAAAGAGATCAAACTCATTATGTAAGTAATCAGTAGAATGTATACTGGGGACGGTGCACGGTAACGGTGCTGAGAAGCGATTCTCATACTCAGATTCAAATGATTTAATTTATCAATATTGACCTATGCATCCTAACAATAAAAAAATATTTATATTTTCCATTAATTCTTGTTTTTGATTGTAGATTGATATATTTTTTTCAATGCTTTGCAACTTTTGTCATAAGATTGTATTTATCTACTTATTTGAAGTAACCATCAATTGTTTCATCACCCTTTCCCAAGAACATTTAATGAAACGATTAGGATAAGTAAAATATTGCTTTGACTGTAAATTTAATCAATAGTGCATTATTTTTATAAGTATCCTTTGTTTTTCCCTAAATACAAACTGTCTTTTCCAACACTGTCCCAGAAGTTTGTGTAACATTGGGTTTTTGATTGTGTTTTCTTTTTGATGAAGGTGATTCATTATATCATGAAAAATTTTAAAAACTGGTTTTATAATACTACAAGTCATCATTAGATTCAACAGGCTTTACTTAGTAGATTCTCATTTAAAAATAGTATATAGTTTGATGGTATTTCTAGTAAAGCTATGGATTGATGAAGAGATTATTCGCTCGTTACTAAGAATTGATGTGAAGAATCGACTTAATAACATTCATTAAATTCATATGCCTTCATTACATTGCTCTTGGTAAATTAAACTCATTGATTTAGTCAAGAGCTGCTCTTGTGATATAACATAACATAACATAGTACGTATATTTTTAGTATATAGTATATTTTTAAAATGAAGATTTAAAGAAGATTTTTTTTAAAATATAGGTTTCGTTTGGTAGGCGAATGTTGTCGCGCGTCACTTTAAAACTTGAATGGTTTTACGACATATGAACTGCAATATCAAATATTTTAATAAGGAAATTAAGGTACTGATCTCCTCAGAGTAATCTAGTTCAGTATTTTAAGATGAAATATTTTTCTTATTTTATCTTTATCTATCTTATATTAGAGGACATAAAATAAAGAAGAAAAACCATTTCAAAGAGAAGATAATTCCTATTTTTGGGCATTCATATATATTTAATTTTATTTTACGGTTCTCAATAGTTGAAGTTCAATTTATTATTTCTTAACCACAAATTGCCTAATATATGAGGTGAAAAAATTTGACAAGATTCCACAACTTAAGCAGCAATAAATACCAATTAAAATGTCACTTAAAACAATAAACACCCTCTTGAGAATATCTCCAGCATATTCTTTAACATATGCATCCCAAACATTCCAGGCAGGACAGTCACAGTACCGTTGCAAGCATTTTGAAGATATTAAGGATATTAGTATGTTTATTGAACCAAATAAGGAAAATTTGAGTAAACCAATACATATAAACAAAATACTTTGACTGAATACAAGAAGCGTCAAGTCATGCCTAATTGCTTAAACGAAACTACGAAATGTTATCCTTGACAAGGAGGCGTTTAAGTGGTTGGCGCCAGCTTCAAAATAAGTATCTTCATACCAAATAAAACACGTGTGGAAAGCAAAAGTATGTTAAGTATCTACAGGACTTTTTTTATGCAATGTTGAAAGTAAAGTGGGCGTGACATAATCAATATGATTTAAAATAGCATATTTTAAGAGAAACACGTCTGCCCTATGGATATTATGAGGAGTGCATAGCTTGTATTGTACAATTGCATAGTTAAGGTTAGGATTTGTTTATAGGTATGGATCTAATTATATTCTATGAAGTTATTGACACAACATAGATTTTGAGTGCAGAAGTAAGTGATTGCGGAAGTGGTTAACAATTAATTTTAACCATTTTTTTGGTAAAAAATATTTATAATTTTTATTTCCTTCATATAAAGAAAGTTCATTTCATTAAATACATACATACATAGCATAATAAAATAATTTATTTTCTTGGAACTATACACGAAGGTCATAAAAAAATTTAGAGTGCTAAGGTTTGTGGTGCAGTGTAAACTTAATAATAGCTTTAATAAATTTTTATAGAAAAATATAAATATATATGCCTTGAAATTATTTACGAAAATTGACAGGTTTACTAGTACCGCGTTATCGAATCTCAGATTGGTTACAGGCTCTTCGGGGAGGTATGCAGATCTGAGGTTAGTTATTGCTTGGTCTGATGAAGTGATGAACAATAATCTATACAAGGCGTAGAGAGGGGTTATGAAGAAACCTCGCAATTAATAGAGAGTAAAAGTGCTCCAGCGCGCTGACTCAACTGGCCATAACATAATAATAATAAAAATTATTGAATTTTCATGCTAACAAAGTAAACGTTTATTTTGATTTAAGATTAAAATTTTGTTTAATAATTTTTAAGAATTTTCATTTATTAAATAATGTAACAGTGGATATTTATTTTTATATATCCTTCAAAAAGTGCAACTTTTTTGGGACTTTCTTCAAAATCGTACAGTTTTTTCCTGCTCTCATATAGGAAGAACAGAAAAGGCAATGCTCACGCTAATTGCTTACCTATGCTTTCGTAAGTAAATGCCATTATTTTATCTTGCGATTGGTTTTTTTATGAATCCTTTTAAATATTAAAGATGGTGACAAAACCCCGAAGAAGAGATGTGTTAAACGCCCCTCACCACCGGCTCCACCACCACCACCTGAATAAATATTTATTAAACACAGTTTAACAATAGGCCCTTGGTAAGACAACGATAACTTATTAAAATAAAATTTTTGTTTTATTTAGTTAAATTTATTTATATTTATAAATGCTATATCTGATGTTATGTATCTTTCTGTAGTTATTTTATAAAGATATCTCCAAGGATCTCAGCAAGACCTAACTACTCAATTCTTTTATTAGCCTGGGTAGAAAATTTTAGAAGTTACTTAAAATTTTGCAATGGTAAGATTAATATTAATTATTTTTTGTTTTTTTATTTGTCCTATTGTTTATAGGATTATTTATGTGATGTTGTACTTGTACTGAAAAAAATTATTGTTTGGAATTTGTATATCTATGTTATAACGTCAAACTGTTTGGAAAGAAGCTTTTCTATTCTGAAACTTGTCGAAGAAACTGTCAAAAAAAGAAGGACTGCTGGTTGTACTATAATGGATTAGTAATGGTACATTCATTTCGGTTAACGAGGTGTAAGCAGAGCAAGTGTTTGATGCTATATATATAAGCGCTTCCCAGTGTATGACTTATAACGAAATTGACGTATACAATTGACTGCATGAAATTTGTTTTTTCTATTGACATATTTTTAAAAAATATATTTCAATTGCAAATATAATGAGAGTCTTTTTTTTGTCTTATAATTATACCATCTGTACCTATCAGAAATTTTACAATATATATATATAATCCGTGATGTAATGTGAATATTTTAAGTATAAAAATATTGTATCTATTTACAAATTGCGTATATATCATTCCCTGTAACTTACATCTGTAATTACATAAAAGAAATTTGTATATTTACCCTTTATGGATAGGTACAATCGCCCAAAAACAACTAAAAATATATTAAATAGTTATAGTTATTATTTTAACCTGATACATAGACTACCAAAAAAATTGAGTTCCAATAAGTATGAAATGGCAAAATAATTTTACCTAGAATCGAAATCTAAGCAGTTGATATCAATAGTCAATAATAGTAATAGTCAATGGTGTAAATAATCCGTCAGGTATCATCTGCTCCTATTAAAAGGATTTTGAGGTCTAGTAGACAATTACTTCCTCTGAGGAAGTTCCTTCTAGTGAAATTAATAGTATTGTGTGGTTAAAATAAATAATTTTTTAGTAGTTTTAAATTTTCACACCTATATTGAAACCACATTTTCTTTTAAGTATCTGTATTTGTATCTAGGTCCAAGAAAAAAATATTTATTACAACACTGCAAACAATAAACTGCATTTTATGTAATGAAAAAAACGAGTATTTTCTTTTATTTTGTAGTTTAATACTCTTAAAACATCTGTAGTATTTAATTATTACAAATTTTTAATAATGTATTCAACTCTCGAAATGTTAATTATTATTACTATTATTTTTTTATGGGTATTTATGAAAAATACCATATACAGTAAAACAGTAAAGATCGCATTTCACAGAAACAGGTTATCAATTAATCCAAGAATATTATCCTTACTGACTTCCAGCTTACCCAAGACGGAACATTATATGTATATATTTTCATTCAATAATTTACTTTAATAATTTACTTTAATAAAGAAAGCTTTGATTTTCCAAAAAATTTGATATCCCCAATCAAAAAAAATTTATATTTCATATAATTATAGAATTAGGAATTAGGTTAAGTAATCCTTCCAAACTTTTTGGCCTTCCAATCAAAATTTTCCGTTGCTGTATTACCCACAATATCATATTAAACTATTAATATGAAAAATATAATTAATTAATTTAAAATGTTGACAAATTATATTAAAAATAAAAATAAAGTAAGTACAGTCGATGCAAATAAATTTATTGCTGAAATAATTTAAACTTCAGCATCTAAAGTCTTCTCGTTTATTTGTTTTTAGTGAAAAATGTCCGCCAGGTGAAAGCATGTTCACCATGAAAAGGAAAGACTCGGAATTATAAAACCTACAATTCAATTCTCTTGATCAATGGTTTTATTGGTAAGTTCTAAAAACTAAAAATCAATCTTCCAATCAAAAACTTTTATTTCAGGAAAATGCTTCTATTTCCAATGTTGATCAATTTTATTTTATCCTGATTTTATTTCTAATGACGAGTAGGTTCACAACTATTTCTCTTATAAAAATTAAACTAAAACTATTTTTAAAATTGTAGAACATAATTTCTTAAGGTGTTCAATTATATGATTGGCGTTCATGTCAACTATAACTCATATACGTTAAATCCAAACTGAATACCTTCCCCCAGATGTGACTCAAACTCGACTGTGACTACCCTTTATTAATATGGTGATGTAGGATAACAGCGAGGTGTATCAATTATGTTGGCGATACCGATCATATGTATCGTATTTACGGTACAGTAGTTTTTCTTATAAAAGCTATATAAACATTCAATTTATTACAGAATAGCAATTACGCTTTTTAACTACAAGCTTGACATGTCAGTCAAGTTTAACACAGATGGAATAAATCCCTGTGGAAACGGGATTACTTCAAAGTTTAAAACATTCTTTTAATGGTCAGTTGTCACATCTTCTGTTTTTAATAATATAATAAGTTTTCATTGATAATTTCAGTTTAGAAAAATTAATATCCTGTGAATAAAACTCCCAGATGTGACCAAGCTCGACTGTGACTACCCAATATGAAAATTGAGTTGTTGGATCGCAGCGAGGTTTATCAAGTATGATGGCGATACCGAGAATCGTTTTTTCTTAATGCTTGTTTAATACTTGTCTTATATTCGATAATAAGGATTTTCTTAAATAAAATACAGATTACGGTACTAGAAAACGCTTGACTTCAAAAACAAAATAAATGGAAAGTTTTAGGTTTGTCTAAATTGCAATGGATGTCTAATTTGACATCGATTACGTTGAAATGTTATTCGTATATTTATGTCAAAATTTTTGTAAATAAATTAATTGTCAACTAATCATTGTCTTTCCACTGAGTAATTCTCAAGCAACTATACCGTTTAAAAAGTAATGTGTTTCTTAAATCATTTAAATAAAGTTGATGAAATTGCGTTGGGTAAACACTGATAAGAACTGTGATGAACATTAACATAAGCCTGAAGAAGTTGATTAGAGAAACTGAACTTGATTTCAAATTATATTTTAGTCAGTGAAAGAAAATGAGAAGAAGGTTTTAATTTAAGAACTCAGTAATATGGACCCCAATTCAAATAAACTAGTAAGAGCTAAATAATATTATATATACTTATATGTCAAAAATAATTACGTGTCCTAAATAAAATACTCGTATCTTAGTGCGTGAATAAGAACAAATCGTAATATCAAATATGTGGGCGATCTGCAGACTGCGATAAATAGTTGTCAGCTTTCCTTCTGAGTGTGTACAACCACACAACTTAGCGCGATTTGCTGGAAGGATTCTCGTAGACTATAGAATACTCAATATTCAGTTTGATTACGTGTATCGTTGTGAAAAATATGAATTATATGAATATGAATATGAATGATATAATATATATTGACAAGGTGTTCTATTCAATGATCGCACCCAAGTAACTAATGCTTTTGCATTTGAACTTTCTCACCCCTAAAGATTAACATAAATATTCGTTTCTTGGAAATAATTGCCAAAGCTCTAAATCCTGTAGCAAGATTGAATGTCTCGTGCGCTTTCTAATGTTGATTATTCTGAACAATTAATAAAAATTTTAGGCAAATTTAATGACAGTAAAGTATTAAGATTTAAAGAAGATGCCTTTGATTTTTAGAAAAAAATTTAACCGTTCAAATAAAATTTTTTATTCCTCATATTCCTAAAGAGTTTCAATAAGTGAAAATTAAAAATTTCTTTTCGGCCCTTTCATCTAAATTATATGTTGTTGATTCAGTTTAATAATACTTTGACATTACTATTAATTTAAATAAGGGTCCTATTAAAAGATGAAGGTGAAAATGTAACATATTGAAATGAAGTATCTCTTCAAATTCGTTAAGTAGTAAAAGAATTGTATGTCACCAAATTGTAGACTTCTCTTGTATTTGTATGATATTCACTATTAAGCTCATGATAAAAAGTCATTTCGAAATTATGGATTGTAAGGCCTTACAGATGTAAAAATATTGGTAAGTTTTTAAATCTAAAAATAGTATAAATAAATAAAGTTCTTATCATTCGCAGAAAATCATATCATTACATCATTAAACAAAGAATGGGAATGTGAATGGAAACACTAACATATCATGAGTAATATATTGAAATATCTTGAAAATGGTAGGTGCAGTTTTATTTGAATGCTTGCACTCAATTAAGTGTTTCATCTACTAATTTCATTTTAGGTTTTGCAAATGAATTACTTGTCAATCCGAATCTCAGACGAGTATATTACCCAGATGTGACGCTCTCCTTCAATCCTTAGTGTATAATGGAAGTTATTATATATCACTTTATACAATGGATTATAAGTTCTTATGATTATGATATGAGTGGTAACTTCTCAAATCTAAAAAACATCAGAAAAACAGCTTCTATCATTTGCTGGACATACGATATCATAATATCACACCGCACTAAGGATGCGAATGAAATTACTAATAATTTCAATCAAATATCAAAATGTATCTAAAAAGGTTGATGTATATTTATTCTTATCCTCAATAAATTTTTCCATTTATCAATCTAATTTCAGATGTTGCAAGTGCATAACTTGTTAATCCGAATCCCAGACGAGTCTTTTACCTAGATGTAACGCAAAAGTCAGCTGAGACGTCAACATGTTTAGTTGCACAAAAGTTGAGAACAAATCGTTGAATGCATAATATTTCTCAATACTTAATGCATAATGGAAGTTTTTAAACATGATTCTTCTCGAAATAAAGTATATTATTTCGAACAGACGTCCTCTGTTTACCATGTCAACACCAGAGTGAAATATATTTTTTATCTAAATAATATTAAATAAAGTTATGTGTTGACAATACAACATTATTGTTTTAATATTATTATTTTAATGCAAGATTATTGTTTTACTATTATTGTTTCTGCGCAGATATTGGTAAGGATTTCTATTTATTATTTTAATATTCTTCATTCTAATTATCCACATTCTCAAGTATTATATTTCGTACTTAAAGTATCACTTCAGTGCAAGTATCGTCTACATATTTTATAATTGTGTTAACAGAATGCGTAACTGAATCTATTGTCGATGGAGTTGAGAAAGACACCATTTTTAACTGGATTAATATGCCATAATTAGAGATCTAGTTTGGTTTTAATAAAATATAATCGGAATTCATTTATCGATACTGGAACTGTAATTATTATTATTTTAATTATTATACACTATAATTATACACTATATTTATAACTTCGTAATAATTGCAGTTATAGTCTACAATATCACTCAATGATAGCGAGAATTTTTTCTGTAGAGGAAAGGGAAAGATATCTTATGTATAAATTAAAATAAATTATTAATAAAACAAGTGAAGCATTAGTAAGTATTCCTTAGTTGATATAATCGAATTAACTTTAGAGATAATAAATTTTATTTTCGAAAAGTTGGCTTTGGTTAAAAAAATATATTTACGACTTTCAAAAAATTTTCTAATTATGAATATTAAATTGTAGAGTTAGCAAATAGGATGTTAAGTCATATTTTGGGCCCTTTCCATCAAAATTTTCAGTAGAATGTAACGAAATTTTAAAATAAGTCAGAATAAAAAAACAAAATCTCTGAAAGATATTTAAAGTAACGAAAATATCTTAATTTAAGTCCTAACCCTTTATATTTATTTTATTTTTTGTAGAATGGTGCAAAAACGGATACTCTGTCGCACTTTAGAAATTGGCAGTGGTATTCCAAAGCTAAATTTAGTGTTTAAATTATAATGAGTCGGTGAGTCGACAATAAAGCCATTGTCAGAAATTTTTAATCATCACTGGTACGCCTTTCTCATATAGACAGACAAACAACAACTAAAAGTTCGCCGATAGGAGCGCAGTTATTGCATTTCCCGGCTGACGGTTGACTACTGATATGGCGTTTCTGTATGAGTTACCTAAAACAAAGACACTATAAAGTATATTCATAAAATTTGTTGTGTATATATGCAATCTTCTTATTGATCTGGTAAGCATCAGATTTTCATTAGGCTTATCACTAACTAATCAGTACCTATTTTCAGTCCTGAACCTATTTTACTACATATTTTTGAATTACCTTGATGTAGCAAAGACCTGACGGAACTGAAGCTAAAATGGAATGAACCTGCAACCGCAAGAGTATTTACAAATAGTTTCACACAGAGAGAACCTTTGTTTATAAGGGTGTTAAGCCCTCTGGAAACAAACTTATGCATTAGTACATCAGGTCTTAAAACATTTTTTAAAAAAAGTGTTTTTTTCTTTGTTTATTTGAATTCATAAAATATATGTTTTGAAATTGAATGAGCAAATTTTGTGTTTTAATAAATATTTTAGGTTAAATGTCTGTGTAGAAATATATATATCATTTTTTGTAGTATAGATTTAAATATGTACCATTTTAACTTAATATTATTAAAATTTGTATTAAAGAGGTCAAATTTCATTGCATTTCTATATTTTTATGAAATAAACAATGTGTACATTCAGTGTAGACATTATTATTATATGTATAAAAATGTTAAGGCATACACTGATCATATTGAATATACCTAGACACTCTTTTCAACGAAGTATTATATATGCAAATTGTACACCGCAGTTCTTGTAGTTGTTACGAAAGATTGTTAAGATAATCATTAATAGTTTGAAGTTGTTGGTAATCAGACCTCTCAACCGGTACTATGTGTGAATACTATATAATTTCCACTGTTGCTTTATTGAATGTTGTTTTTTCAACTAAAATCTGGAATACATAATACTTCCACACTACTTTTCATACTGAAAGTAGTTTAGTATTTTCGTGATGTATATATAGTATAGTTATTTTCTTTTAATTTTTTTCAATACATGCTCTACTAACCTTTTGTGTCGGCCCACTTGTAGCTGAAACGAAAGGTATGATCATAACTATCGAATTCTATGTTGAGCATAGTTATATGGCACCCCTGATCAGGTTCAACGACCCAAATGTTGTCCTCATTAGTTGGTACCCATTTTGAGTCAAAATCGACATATCATTCAAAAACCTACGTCACTTTATTACAGGCTTAGATGTGGCGCTTACGAAAAGTGTAAATATTCCTGGTATTTGTTTTTTTGTGACGATATCATCGAATAAAACGATTGTCTGGAAGACGCTACAACGATCATGCAACTATCGTATGTAACATCACTGATAGCGCTGGACCTTCTGACTTCGTTTAGGAATATTATCTTAACAGTTTCAGACAAGTTGGGCTCTCACACAATGACATACAAATCCATGGTGTAATGAGATCATATCTATTAGAATCTAACCACTGTTTTACTTCGTCTAATGTCGAGTATTTGTTGAGGAAGCAAATAGCTTATGAATTTTAAAAAGGCTTGAAACAAACAAAATAAATAGAAGATTCTTATCAACTATTAATTAGTCCATATATAACAAACCCTTTCCGGAGACATTAAATGAAACTCAAAATTTGCTTATTCAATTTCAAAACATATATTTTATGAATTCAAATAAACAAAGAAAAAAACACTTTTTTTAAAAAATGTTTTAAGACCTGATGTACTAATGCATAAGTTTGTTTCCAGAGGGCTTAACACCCTTATAAACAAAGGTTCTCTCTGTGTGAAACTATTTGTAAATACTCTTGCGGTTGCAGGTTCATTCCATTTTAGCTTCAGTTCCGTCAGGTCTTTGCTACATCAAGGTAATTCAAAAATATGTAGTAAAATAGGTTCAGGACTGAAAATAGGTACTGATTAGTTAGTGATAAGCCTAATGAAAATCTGATGCTTACCAGATCAATAAGAAGATTGCATATATACACAACAAATTTTATGAATATACTTTATAGTGTCTTTGTTTTAGGTAACTCATACAGAAACGCCATATCAGTAGTCAACCGTCAGCCGGGAAATGCAATAACTGCGCTCCTATCGGCGAACTTTTAGTTGTTGTTTGTCTGTCTATATGAGAAAGGCGTACCAGTGATGATTAAAAATTTCTGACAATGGCTTTATTGTCGACTCACCGACTCATTATAATTTAAACACTAAATTTAGCTTTGGAATACCACTGCCAATTTCTAAAGTGCGACAGAGTATCCGTTTTTGCACCATTCTACAAAAAATAAAATAAATATAAAGGGTTAGGACTTAAATTAAGATATTTTCGTTACTTTAAATATCTTTCAGAGATTTTGTTTTTTTATTCTGACTTATTTTAAAATTTCGTTACATTCTACTGAAAATTTTGATGGAAAGGGCCCAAAATATGACTTAACATCCTATTTGCTAACTCTACAATTTAATATTCATAATTAGAAAATTTTTTGAAAGTCGTAAATATATTTTTTTAACCAAAGCCAACTTTTCGAAAATAAAATTTATTATCTCTAAAGTTAATTCGATTATATCAACTAAGGAATACTTACTAATGCTTCACTTGTTTTATTAATAATTTATTTTAATTTATACATAAGATATCTTTCCCTTTCCTCTACAGAAAAAATTCTCGCTATCATTGAGTGATATTGTAGACTATAACTGCAATTATTACGAAGTTATAAATATAGTGTATAATTATAGTGTATAATAATTAAAATAATAATAATTACAGTTCCAGTATCGATAAATGAATTCCGATTATATTTTATTAAAACCAAACTAGATCTCTAATTATGGCATATTAATCCAGTTAAAAATGGTGTCTTTCTCAACTCCATCGACAATAGATTCAGTTACGCATTCTGTTAACACAATTATAAAATATGTAGACGATACTTGCACTGAAGTGATACTTTAAGTACGAAATATAATACTTGAGAATGTGGATAATTAGAATGAAGAATATTAAAATAATAAATAGAAATCCTTACCAATATCTGCGCAGAAACAATAATAGTAAAACAATAATCTTGCATTAAAATAATAATATTAAAACAATAATGTTGTATTGTCAACACATAACTTTATTTAATATTATTTAGATAAAAAATATATTTCACTCTGGTGTTGACATGGTAAACAGAGGACGTCTGTTCGAAATAATATACTTTATTTCGAGAAGAATCATGTTTAAAAACTTCCATTATGCATTAAGTATTGAGAAATATTATGCATTCAACGATTTGTTCTCAACTTTTGTGCAACTAAACATGTTGACGTCTCAGCTGACTTTTGCGTTACATCTAGGTAAAAGACTCGTCTGGGATTCGGATTAACAAGTTATGCACTTGCAACATCTGAAATTAGATTGATAAATGGAAAAATTTATTGAGGATAAGAATAAATATACATCAACCTTTTTAGATACATTTTGATATTTGATTGAAATTATTAGTAATTTCATTCGCATCCTTAGTGCGGTGTGATATTATGATATCGTATGTCCAGCAAATGATAGAAGCTGTTTTTCTGATGTTTTTTAGATTTGAGAAGTTACCACTCATATCATAATCATAAGAACTTATAATCCATTGTATAAAGTGATATATAATAACTTCCATTATACACTAAGGATTGAAGGAGAGCGTCACATCTGGGTAATATACTCGTCTGAGATTCGGATTGACAAGTAATTCATTTGCAAAACCTAAAATGAAATTAGTAGATGAAACACTTAATTGAGTGCAAGCATTCAAATAAAACTGCACCTACCATTTTCAAGATATTTCAATATATTACTCATGATATGTTAGTGTTTCCATTCACATTCCCATTCTTTGTTTAATGATGTAATGATATGATTTTCTGCGAATGATAAGAACTTTATTTATTTATACTATTTTTAGATTTAAAAACTTACCAATATTTTTACATCTGTAAGGCCTTACAATCCATAATTTCGAAATGACTTTTTATCATGAGCTTAATAGTGAATATCATACAAATACAAGAGAAGTCTACAATTTGGTGACATACAATTCTTTTACTACTTAACGAATTTGAAGAGATACTTCATTTCAATATGTTACATTTTCACCTTCATCTTTTAATAGGACCCTTATTTAAATTAATAGTAATGTCAAAGTATTATTAAACTGAATCAACAACATATAATTTAGATGAAAGGGCCGAAAAGAAATTTTTAATTTTCACTTATTGAAACTCTTTAGGAATATGAGGAATAAAAAATTTTATTTGAACGGTTAAATTTTTTTCTAAAAATCAAAGGCATCTTCTTTAAATCTTAATACTTTACTGTCATTAAATTTGCCTAAAATTTTTATTAATTGTTCAGAATAATCAACATTAGAAAGCGCACGAGACATTCAATCTTGCTACAGGATTTAGAGCTTTGGCAATTATTTCCAAGAAACGAATATTTATGTTAATCTTTAGGGGTGAGAAAGTTCAAATGCAAAAGCATTAGTTACTTGGGTGCGATCATTGAATAGAACACCTTGTCAATATATATTATATCATTCATATTCATATTCATATAATTCATATTTTTCACAACGATACACGTAATCAAACTGAATATTGAGTATTCTATAGTCTACGAGAATCCTTCCAGCAAATCGCGCTAAGTTGTGTGGTTGTACACACTCAGAAGGAAAGCTGACAACTATTTATCGCAGTCTGCAGATCGCCCACATATTTGATATTACGATTTGTTCTTATTCACGCACTAAGATACGAGTATTTTATTTAGGACACGTAATTATTTTTGACATATAAGTATATATAATATTATTTAGCTCTTACTAGTTTATTTGAATTGGGGTCCATATTACTGAGTTCTTAAATTAAAACCTTCTTCTCATTTTCTTTCACTGACTAAAATATAATTTGAAATCAAGTTCAGTTTCTCTAATCAACTTCTTCAGGCTTATGTTAATGTTCATCACAGTTCTTATCAGTGTTTACCCAACGCAATTTCATCAACTTTATTTAAATGATTTAAGAAACACATTACTTTTTAAACGGTATAGTTGCTTGAGAATTACTCAGTGGAAAGACAATGATTAGTTGACAATTAATTTATTTACAAAAATTTTGACATAAATATACGAATAACATTTCAACGTAATCGATGTCAAATTAGACATCCATTGCAATTTAGACAAACCTAAAACTTTCCATTTATTTTGTTTTTGAAGTCAAGCGTTTTCTAGTACCGTAATCTGTATTTTATTTAAGAAAATCCTTATTATCGAATATAAGACAAGTATTAAACAAGCATTAAGAAAAAACGATTCTCGGTATCGCCATCATACTTGATAAACCTCGCTGCGATCCTACAACTCAATTTTCATATTGGGTAGTCACAGTCGAGCTTGGTCACATCTGGGAGTTTTATTCACAGGATATTAATTTTTCTAAACTGAAATTATCAATGAAAACTTATCATATTATTAAAAACAGAAGATGTGACAACTGACCATTAAAAGAATGTTTTAAACTTTGAAGTAATCCCGTTTCCACAGGGATTTATTCCATCTGTGTTAAACTTGACTGACATGTCAAGCTTGTAGTTAAAAAGCGTAATTGCTATTCTGTAATAAATTGAATGTTTATATAGCTTTTATAAGAAAAACTACTGTACCGTAAATACGACACATATGATCGGTATCGCCAACATAATTGATACACCTCGCTGTTATCCTACATCACCAAATTAATAAAGGGTAGTCACAGTCGAGTTTGAGTCACATCTGGGGGAAGGTATTCATATTTCCAAACTGAAATGATTTGTAATTTTTTAATAGAGAGGAAGGAGAAAAGAAATTTACCTACGAACCTAAGCAAAAATGCTTGAAATGTAAATAATACCGTTCCAGTTTGGATTTGACGTATATGAGTTATAGTTGACATGTACGCCAATCATATAATTGAACACCATAATAAATTATGTTCTATAATTTTAAAAATAGTTTTAGTTTAATTTTTATAAGAAAAATAGTTGTGAACCTACTCGTCATTAGAAATAAAGTCAGGATAAAATAAAATTGATCAACATTGGAAATAGAAGCATTTTCCTGAAATAAAAGTTTTTGATTGGAAGATTGATTTTTAGTTTTTAGAACTTACCAATAAAACCATTGATCAAGAGAATTGAATTGTAGGTTTTATAATTCCGAGTCTTTCCTTTTCACGGTGAACGTGCTTTCACCTGGCGGACATTGGTCACTAAAAACAAATAAACGAGAAGACTTTAGATGCTGAAGTTTAAATTATTTCAGCAATAAATTTATTTGCATCGACTGTACTTACTTTATTTTTATTTTTAATATAATTTGTCAACATTTTAAATTAAATTAATTAATCATATTTTTTATATTAATAGTTTTATATGATATTGTAGGTAATACAGCAACGGAAAATTTTGATTGGAAGGCCAAAAAGTTTGGAAAGATTACTTAACCTAATTCCTAATTCTATAATTATATGAAATAAAATTTTTTTTTGATTTGGGATATCAAATTTTTCGGAAAACCAAAACCTACTAATGTTTAAAATAAACTGTTTGACACGAATTACTTTATTTTGCTACTACTTGACGTAGATAATGCAGTTGTTTGAATTATTTGTTTTATTGCTGAAAACTACGAATTGGAAGTATTAAGTACCTGCATGTATTAAAGATATTAAGAATTTCGTTGAAGACTGAATTATAAATTGAAATTTTTATTTCTATTTGTTAGTTACTAATGGCTACTCCATTTTGTGCTCTAGGTGCCTGTAGGTATGCAATACGGTGTGGAATATTAATTTACGGTCAAATCGGCGGTAGAGACCGTTTATACGGTCTTTAGTGGTTTCCAAATGTGCTTAGCGAATCTCTTTGAGAAATAGTGGTGTTTGTATTTGTTATAATAAATGAAATCAATGTTCAGATGAAAGCTTGCAATAAAGCAAATAAATTTACAATAGCATTAGCAACTGTGAATGGTTATTTTTAATACATATAAAATATAGGCGGTTAAGCAGATTGAAAAAGAAAACTCAATTTAATTTAAGTTTGGAAAAAATGTAGAATTAAAATTATCAATTACGATTTATCGATTTATGTAGTTATTGTAAAAGAAATTTTATAATTCTAGCGCGATTATTCTCGTATATAATATATCAAATAGTAGAGATATCATATAGCAATCGTAAAAATTCGCGTAAGACTTGACACTTAATGCCGAATTTATACTAAAAATAGAACGTAAAGCTTGTAGATAAGAGATATTAATATATAATGTGAAGGCTTTGTTCAACAGATGCACTTATAAACGCCTTTTAGTCTTACAAATCCTACAAATCCCAGGTTTCCATTTGTCATACATATTATGTTATCTTAAACGAGCTGTTCTCCTAATCAGATAAGTAAGTTGGACCCTGTGGTATCGGTTTCAGAGAGTTTGAGCATAAAAAAATTACTTGTTCCCTAAATTAATATAATGGGAGAATAGTTTGGTATCACATTTATTAGCTAAGTATACTTGGCTGTATAAGCCTTTCTCAAAGTTTTAAGACTATTATTCCATAACATTTAAAGTACGCGTAAATATAGATTCGTTGGTAAACCAACATCAGCTGACCAGAGAAAAAATTAACATTAATTATTGGTGGCAAGAGAAGATTATGATATTAAACGTAAGTATACGTTCTTATAAAAACAAAGACCGTAATAAATTATAAAAATTCGAGCTTTATAAGAAGTGAAATTAGAGTTTTGTTATTAACATATATTTAGAATTATGTATATGATTTGTTATTACTTTATTTTAATAATAAGAGGTTAGAACTTAGTAAAAACTGAAGGAAAACGTCTATTTATTGCTTTGAAGAAATAAAGCAATGTAAACTTTTGGAGTACTTTTTTTGGGGTCTTCTTAACAAAACCGGTGGGTTCTACTAAAATGGAAAACGTAGTTCCTATTCATATATTTTTTTTGTGACCAACTATGATGTGCTGAAATCTTTATAACATATCTCCAAAATTTGTACCATTTTTATCTAGTGCTATGCGTTATAGCTGGTTCATTAGTAAAGATATTTAGTCATATGCTTATAATAACATATCTTTTAGATAAAAATTAATGGTTCACATATAAATAATAAAAGCCTTCTTCGCAAAACCATCAGCTCCTATTAGAATTAGTTTTCATTCATATATATTTTTTATTTTTTTAATATGTAAACATCTCTTGTTACAATCTCTGTAACGTATCTCTAAAACCTGAAACCACTTCCATCCCACAGTATCAGCTTATCTCTATATCATATTTATCTCTAAATTCAACGCCAGATATGGTATCTATGTGAAATGATCCCAAATTAATATGCTTTCTTGATATCAATACCGAAATATATTCCAAAATATATATATATATATATTTA
>NC_051846.1:198832543-198839018 GCF_002237135.1 Teleopsis dalmanni
AGATTGAATAGCGTTTATATGTAAACGGAATCTTTCATTATAAAATTCTAGTCCTTAAGGAAGAAGTTTTCTGCTCTAAGGAACGAGAAATGTTCTGTAAGAGAGGAGAGAGGTTTTTTAATATATCTCTCAAAATACATTGTGTCAAAATATAAAAGTCTTCCCGAAGAAACGCCTACGGTTATAAAATCTACACTATACCAAAGTAGTTAATACAAAAAGCATACTTGTTTTAATTTAAATTAAATTAAGAATAAAAAGTTAATATCTATATATATATTTAAAACAGGAACTGTGTAAAATTCAAAGTTCACGTTTTTAAGAAAGACATATATTTTATATATTTGTTAATACTGAGTTTTAAAACCAACAATTATTATTATTTGAAAATGAGTCATAAGTAAAATTTCATCACATAAAACAAATTGTTCCGCGCCAAAAATAAACAACCTTTACTTGACAATATGGCAAGAATTAAAAATAAAAAGAAGTTGAGATACATTTTTTAGTATTGACAATGTGACGTATGTATATATTACTTGAAAAGGATATGAAGTATTTATGGTATAATATAAATGTAAGAGTTAACTATTAATAGCACTAACTTTATTGTAAGTGTATTAATATTGCTAAAGTACAAAAATGATCGCTTCAAATGTTTAAAAAAATTGTTTAACTGATTAAAATTTAGTTTTTACTTTCACATTAAACATGAAAAACCTCATGAAGAGGTTTTTTCGAACAGTAGTGAAATACAACAACAAAAATTTTTATTTTTTATATTATTTTAATTAATTGAATTTTTGGCTGACCATGCAGCTGTTTCGAGTATTATAGTAAAAAACATTGTAAACATTTTTCTTTTTATTGAAGTAATATTTAGGTAAATTATATTACTAAAGCTAATATGTTATCAGCAAAAATGTGGGGTTATCACACCATAGGTCAGATTGTTAAGGTCAGTAAGCAGAAAAAAGTATACACCCACATTTTCTTTATATATATTCATAATATAAATTTTATTGCATTCATAATTTCTATATATATTATAATTAATTGTACCCTGAAAATGTCTATAGACAAAAGTGGAAATATTGGTGACCATAAAATGTATTTTTTAATATTAATTTAAATAGTTTTGTATTATTTATTTATTAGATTTTTACTAGCCAGTTCAACAATATATAAATATTTTCAGAAATAAAAATAGGTTTTGTTGATTTATTTATCTGATATAGAATTTGATATTATAATAAGTATAATAATAATAATTAATTATATATATTATAATAATAATATTATAAAAAAAAATAATTGTTTTTAAAAGCTTAGATTAAAAGCTTAGAAAAGCAATAGATAATATATATTTTTTATATATTTCTATATTTTATTTTTTATATATTTTATATTTTTATATAAAATAAAAAAATAATTTAAAATTTGATTGATAATTTAATTTTCAATACTATTTGACAATTTCTTTTGTTTTTTTAGTGATTATTTTATAATATAAAAATATTTATATATTTTAAACTTTTAGTTTCTTTTTATTTACTGTAAACTTAGGAAACATTTTGAAAACCTCTAAAGTTTGTCCTTAAAAACAATTTTTTTAAGCATCAAAGATTTTAAAGAATTTTGTATATTGTTTTAAAATTGTTTTAAAATTTCATCAGTTCATGAGTTAAATAAATTAAATTAATAATTAAATTTTAACTGAAGTTAGTTAGAAATTTGTATTTGAATACTTATTTAAATCTATTTAATTTGTATTTGATTACTAAAATGTTCCATAATTTTATAATTTTAAATTAAAATTTATTTCAATTAAGAGATATTTGTTTATAAACGACTATTAAATTTAATATTAATTTTTGTGTTAAATATATAGCTATTATTATTGATTTGTTTAAAACTATTATATTATTATATATAATTATTAAAATATTTTTAAGTTAACTTCTGTATTTTATTAATTTATTATATATTCTGTATATATTTTAGTTTATTCTACTATATTACAAATTTTTTGATTTATTCAAATAAATTAACATTATACCCTCAATATCAACTTTTTTTTTTATATTAAAAAAAAAATTTTTTTTGTGATAGTAACTATTTTTTTATTGTTTTTATTTTTTTTTTTTGTTTTTGATTATTATTTATTTCTTAAATAAATTTTTTTTTTTTTGTAACTTTATTTTATACAGAATGTCGTCTCAGAACTTACTTGATTTGTGCTGTTTATTTACATCACAATATTTTATGTTTTTGGCAGATTTTTTGTTATTAATTTGGCAGGATAAGAACAGATTTGGATTTCCTTTTCGAAATTTTGACATATTTCGGCAGGTCTGGCACGCATCGGCCTCACGTAACAACTGACACTGAGGCTGTACGCTTAAAGCCGTTAAAGCATCAAAGCGTAACGTGTCGATCAAGCTTGGCATTTTATTTGATTAGAAATTATTTTTTATAATTGTTCACTTCGGCTTTATATTTTTTTATTTTTTATTTTACAATTTTTTTTATTTTAATTTATTTTGAGTTAAATTAAAATTTTAAGAAAACATTTAAAATTATCACAGTTATTTGAGTATTTTATTTATAGTTTTGTTTTGTTTCACTATTTAATATTTCTATTAATTATTTTCTATATTTTGTTTTTTGAGTTAACATAAAGCGTTTTTAATATAAAAACTATTTAAATTTTTCACTCATAATCTTTTTTAAATTTCCAAATTTAAAAAGAAAAAAAATTCAATGAAAAGTCAATTTCACAATTCAATTAAAATTATAATGCACAATATTTTTCATTTAGTTTAAAATAATATATTAAAGCATCTATAGATCTTGAAAATTTTTGTTAAGTATTGACCGCACTAGTTGCCTTTTTGGTCGCTTTGCGAAAATTTCTGCTGTTTCTGTTGTCAATAACTGAAAGTCTAAAACCTTAATAAACTAAAATCAATTGACAACGCCGTTTTAAATCTCCTGTACTCAAGAAAAAAACCTAAATCCAACAACAAATCCAAAAACAAAACAAAACAAAAAAATGTGTAAGTAAAGTCTCGGCATCAAGCAATAACGAGTCAACAACAACCAGTAAACATCAGCAACAGCAAAAGTCAAACACACTAACTGGCGCTATTTTAGCGCAGAGTAGTCAAGCTTTTGCCCCTTCATGTTCATGTGCAGCTTTATTAAGATACTACTGTCGTTTGTGTGCGTGTGTATGTGTGTAACGATGTTTTTGCTGTTGGTTGCCGAATAAAAAGTTGAGCAAATACATTTAAATCTATATAGAAATCTCCGTATGTAATGGTTATTTACGCAAAATAAATACTGTAGAAAATTATTACTCACTTGTTGCTTTAGCAGCAGCAGCAGCAGCAGCAATAGTAACAGCTGGGCTGAGGCGAACGAAAGCAAATGCAATTAAATATTACAGCAATTTTAGTTAGGCTTATTACTCTCACATTCTATGTTTTTGTATTTTGTTTGTTCTATGTTTTTGACTCACATCTTCGTTAACAGCAACGAAATTGTAATAAAATCAGTTAAACATTAGAGAAAAAAGTCAACATCGTTATTGACGTTAACAGTGCTCAGCGTGCACTGAGCAATGAGACTTTTTTAGATATAATTTTAAAATTTTCTTAATCTCATTAATGTTTTATAATGTAATAATGTTTTTAAATAGTTTTGACTAATGGTTAAATGTAAACTTTTTTATTTCACATTTTGTTAATACTAAAAAAATACACTGTATCGCCGTACACAACTGTTACACTGAGTTATTTTTATTATCAGTAAAGCGATAAAGTGGGGAGGTACCTTGGGCAGATGCAAAAATTATAAAAGATAGATGGGTAGGTAATGGGTGACAGCCCCAAATACTGCATACTCTGTACCGTTGTGATGAAACTGGAACGGTAGAAAAACTTATGTGATCACACAACTCTTAATTACGAAAAAGAACTAGTCAAAATGAATTCATTATTCATTCTATATTCATTAGAAAAATAAAACTGAGGGAATCTCTCTAAATCCATTAAGGGCACACTACATCTTGGGATTAAAGTTCATCAAAAAACGATAAATACCACTATTTGTTAAGAAAATGAAACTTAGGAAGTCATTCTAAGTCCATGAAGGAGCCCAAAACATCTTAAGAGCGTGATATTAATTCCAACTCATGATTAATATGCCAGCATTAAGTTTATTTAATATAAAACAATATAGTCGAATACTTTGGAACAAATGATAATAAAAAAATTTTACTGATAAGTAGAATAAAGTAATTATAAACTAAATTAATTAACTAAAAGTAAATCTAGAAATCCAGTCAGAATGCAAATCCATGAAACATCAGGATATAGATATCTTATATGTAAAGAAAAAAGTTCGAGATTATGATTGTGGTTATTGAGCAGGAGATGAGAAAATTGTATATATCATCAGCGTTCTCTATATACCTATAGAATAATGGAATGAAACTTCAGATCAATTAGGAGTAGATATGTATGTGTCACATGGCACAATTATTGAAAATATATTCTAATACAACGTAAATGTCACAAATGTAGGTTTCTATAAATGAAATGAAAGGTAATAGTTTTGAGAGAGGTATCAATTGAAAGCCGTACTAGAGGTGTACAACGTAAATACTGAAATTATTCGAGCGGAAGTGCTGACAGTTATCTCTGCGAGCGCCCTTTTAACCTAACCCAGCCTAAACTTATCTAAATCTTTATCATTGAACTTGTCTAAAAAGGGGTTTACTTATAGTTTTGCAATAATCTTCAAAAGTAGTTACCAATTTAAAAGTCAATCATAAATACAGACATCATGTTTGCCATTTATATGTTATATAGAGGCAAATAGAAATACCGCATATATATATATATATATATACAGATATTTAAAGCCCTTATGTAAAAGGTTTTATTTAAAAAATTTTAAATAAAGAACACATTTAAAATAGAAAATCAGTCATGCTAAACAAGTACTTTTACCTTAGTATTAAAATGGGGGATCACGCAGTGTGACTTTATAGATCCATTGAGCTGAAGACTTCAACTAGTTTCTTTAAGTTCATTTTTCTTCATAAAATGTACTGTAACATTTATTATAACAAGTCCTAACTCTTCATTTGATATTTAATAGCCACGCAAATACTTTTCTCAATATATCATTCCAAAGATACATAAATTGTTATCGCTAAAGATGTTTTAATTAAAAATTTTTTTAATTATAATTTTACAAACAGAATAAGAAAAAGTCAATTTTAATATAAGAATTATCTCACTAAGTTAATACAGCTTGAGGGGAAATATTTCTCTGATTGTTCTAGAAGATTATAAAACCCTCCAATCAGTGGTTGCAAAAAATTATAACATATAAATATATTATTTCAAAAATAAAAATAAAATAATAAAGAAATTAATTTTAATAAAAATATTGTAATAACAAAATAATTTAAAGTTAACAATATTAAGTACCAACGATTTTATCAGAAGCTTTAACTCAATGTTTGTGACAATCACAACTGCGTTGGTTGTTAATAAGTACCAAAAAAAAAAAAATTATTAAAAATAAAATTAAATAATTTGGATTATTAATATAAGTAAACAATTATTATTCTTCTTCCTAAAAGCCGAAGTACTAATTGCTTGAGTTGAGTCACTAGCGCATAAATCTCCAAAATTTAAAATAAAAAAAAAATTATTAAAATAAAAATTAAAGAAAGGAATAAATTACACTCGATTTTCATATTTGGATTATTACATAATAATATTAAGTTTTTTTTACTAAACAATTGTTCTTCTTCTTACTAAAAGTCGGCGTTAATATTGGTTTAGCGAAATGAGTCACTAGCGCATAAATCTTCAAGATTTTAAATTCGCTGTAAGGAAATCAAAAAAAAATTTGGAAAATCCAAAACTTTATCAAAATTATTGAAGACATTGGTGAAACAATGCAAAAAATTATTGAATATCTTCCTATTAGTTTAAGGTATATCTTAAGATTTTGACTCAGCTCAAATTCAATTGAAATTTAAGCGCAGCCAGCGAAATATTGATTATGAAAATACTAATAAGAATATTAGAAACGTGAGAAATATGAAATATTTATAAATGTTAATCATAAATCTTATCAAAAAAAAGTTCATATGTGTATGACGTTTTCAAGTTTTGACTAAAACTGTTTTCAAGTTAATATTACTACACATCAATTCTTCATAAGATATTTTTTTTTTTAAAAAAAATTATGTTTGATTTCATCTGATTGGAAATCAAATCACTTGATATTAATCATGAGTAATGAAATATATCTAAGTTCAATACCCTAGTCACTTACGTATAGCATCTCTTTGCGCACTATTTTTAGCACAATAAACACTACATTGTGACCGAAAAGTTTCCGGAAATTTTAAATAAAACGCAAAATTCTTAATCTTCATCAATATTTA
>NC_051846.1:198839118-198845907 GCF_002237135.1 Teleopsis dalmanni
CCACCTTCAGTAGTTGGTAGTTGAAAGGCATTAAAACAGTTTGGTAAATCCGGAAAACTTATCAAGGGTCATAAAAATCCAAATAAACAGGGAATGTAATTGAGACATGACATGACTTGGATGATATTGCAGCACCAAATTGCAGCATTCACACATAGTCGAGGCTATTTAAAGCATATCAATTCGATTTGATACGGCAATTGTCGTATCTGCGGCCAAGATTTTGGTAACTCCATGCCATAAGCATTAAGATGTGCACAATGTATTAGGTGTACTTAAAGTATACCGTGACGGAGCAAATTGAGCAGAAAATTCGAGAACGAACAACTGGATTTGTGTATTGCACCAAAATATTTTGTCCATAACGAATTGCAAGTACAACACGGCCGATATCCCTACACACGTAGCCGCCTGAACCACACTTGGTATGGCAGGATGCTAACCTATTCATAAACATCATGTCCTGCGGAGTTTGCGTACTTTTTGTGTACCGACAACAACAGCAGGAGCTCATCAATGCCAATAATCATGTTGTTTCTCTGGCTGTAGACACTGCGTTATCATGGCCAATGCTGCATGGTCAAAATGAAGTTGTTGCTTCACCGGCCACTGGGTGCGAATTGCTTATATTGGTACTATAGTTATGCCAGAGAAGTTGTATGGTAGGAACATTACTACTACATTTCTTTTCATGTTTTATATTCTGACATTTTAATCTATTCTCAAAGGATATAAAATTTATTTTCATTTATTGTCCTCATTGTTGTTAGACTGATTGTAAATGTTTTTATATTTGTTGCTGCCATTGTTGTTGTTCTTTCTCAGATCCAACAATGAAGACCAGCAATTGAGGAAAAGGTGTTTGTGAAGTCATCTCCATGCTTTCGAGCAATTAAATTTTGTTACTTGTTACTTTGGTGGCATGTCGGTTAATATCAAGCAAAATGTCCTGCTGTTATGAATTTTTCACATTCTTAATTTTTTTTTCATTTTTCTTCTTTTTTAATTAAATTTGTTCAAATTTGTATAATTACTGCGATTGAAAAGCACAAAAATCATGAGATATACTTAAGAAAATTCACTGATTAAGGAATAATTTCTTTAAAAATGAAATCTTAAGCTTATGACCGTCATTAGCCTAACATCTTACTTCTATAGCACTTATATCATCGTACTTATGTAGCCTTGCCAAAAAGATAAAGAAGAATGTTCGGCTGAGTTATATCTATGAGATACAATCACACTGAAAGAGTCCTACAATCATTTATTAAGTCATTCCAAAATTTAGAAGTGATTCTTATTTTGAATAACAAGAATAATTCCAAAAAGTGGTTTGTAGAGTCCTACTACGAATAATAAGGGTAATCTCTATAATATCATTTAGTTGGCTAAGGGTCATGTTCTGCAGAGAATCTTGCTTTCTACACCTTAAAGAATATCTAAGTCGTTAGTGCTTAATTAGTTAGCCTGATATTGCAGACGTGAGTTGTCCTTGTCTGCATACTGTAACCTCACCTAGCCAGTCCGATCAAAGCATTTTTTTATCAATCAAGAACTTGAAAATGGTTCTTATTACCAATACCAAGAGTAAACCTAAGTTGTGTCTCGTAAGTTCTTATTATGACAAACAAAAATAATCTCTATAATGTGGTATATAGGCAGTTCTATAACGATTTGAGTAGCTAGTTTTACATACTTTCTGTTCACAACCAAAAAGGCATACTATACTTACCTACATACTTAAATAGTCTTAACAACACATTACCGGATTTAAGGCACCTCTACTGCGTGTACCTCAAGTGTCTCGAACATCAACTGTGGTTAGTGCTTGCTCGACTTAATCAGTCCATCGGAGACAAGGTTTACACCTACACCTTCTTCCTCCAACTGTCACTTTGTGTACCGTTTTCGTTGAAACATCTTCATTCATTCTCACGACATAACCAAGCCAGCGAAGCTGCTGAATGTTAATTCGTTGCATTCTATCAATGTAAGGCTTGTACAGGTCGTGGATCATTCGAATGCGACTACCACATTCGCCAACTCGTAGACGACCGAAGAACTTACGGAAAACTTTTTTCTCAAAAACTTCCAGTGTAGATTCATCATTATGTGATAGCGCCCATGCTTCTGTGTCAGACAGAAGCGCAGGTAGGATGCACGACCTATAGAGCATAAGCTTTATCTATCTAAACACAGAGCTTTGCAACTCAATTGCCTACTAAGCGCATAGTAGCATCTATTGGCATAGGTGGACTGGTCTCCAGGCTAGCATAGCTCTTCTTTCTTAATTAGGTATTTCATTTAGAGAGTGTAAAATCAAAAAGAGCAATACATAACAATACCAAATAAAATAAAAATATTTGCAAAAACTAACAAAAAATAGAATTGATTATTTTGGCAATAAAAACTGCAAATAGACCACCCAATCAACATAAAATAGAGTCCTACCGACTGGGATCTCTCAGTGACTTACCTGCAAGCAATTACAGTTCTTGCAGTGCCCGTTCGATTGAGACAATAAAACAATCGAACGACAGAAACTGCAGAGATGCAACATCATTAGGAAGTGTTGGAAGTGTAAGATCCTTGTAACCTTAAAGTAACAGAAAATTAAAAAAAAAATTATTTTAACTTCCAACATTTTTGCACATTCATAAAAAAGTGCCGGGCGTTCACAAATGGAAAGAACAATGCGACGATAATTGAAGTGAACTATAAAAGGCATACGGCCAGCTGCAGTTACCTGCCGGCACCCGGCTGCCGCTCAGTGCTGCCAATAAAATTATAAATGTTCAACGATAAAAAGGACATGTGAGTATAGCTATTGTATCTGTGGTGTTAATAAGTCAATAAAACTGCTGCAGGTTAAACTATTCTGATACTATTCTGAAGTGATATGATTCTATTAACTTCATTCCTCTCTGATTCGACAGTTTTTATGGCAGTTATATCTTAATCTATGCCGATCTGAATAAAATTTTACAAATTATCTTATATAAATTTAAGTATGTTATATTACATATTAAGTTTGATTTGAATGAATTATGTTGAAGCTAGTTGAGTCAGAGCACTTGAGCACTTTTACTCTCTATTAATTGCGAGGTTTCTTCATAATCCTTCTCTACGCTTTAACTGGATTATTGTTTATCACTTCATCAGACTAAGCAATAATTGACCTTAGACCTTAAGGAGCCATTCTGAGATACGGTATTGGTTAGTTCATAAATAATTTCAGGGCTCTATCCTTTATGTATTTTTTGATCGGATCAAGCTTGAGGTCCCTGAAGTTGTCATTCGTTCTAATGTATCATGGTACCTTGAAAAGTCTTCTCAGAGCCTGGCTTTGTGCAATTTCTAGCTGACGAATAGTAATGTTTGAGAGTTTGCTAAACGCTACACATCCATATAGAAGTGACGGACGAATGTATTTATTAAAAAGGAGAAAAACTCATATCCGATAGTTAAGTTTATATTGTAGATATATCTAAGTCTAATCCAATGTGACTAAAATTTTGTGTAATATCACATATATAAATTTATTCTGCACCAAATTTTATTCGAATAACATATCTTTATTAAAAACTAAGAAGACTCGTATCCAATTAGTAAGTTTATATGAGAGCTATAAGATATAGTGATCCAATTTTAGCAAATCCGAAAAATGATCAATATGTGCATGTGTGACAAAGTTTTATTTAAAATCTCAACAACTGAAAGAGTAAAATGGTTAAAAACAGACAGGCGGACAGACAGACTCCTAGGGGTGATCGTGAATAAACATACTTTATATATATGACATACATAACATACATATATGTTGTAACGATCAGTTTTGTTCGTCCTTTTGCTGGGGTAAACTCAGTGGTTGGGTCGTTGCAATAAATTTATATAAAATGAGGACACAGTGTCTTAGTTATTAATTTTCAAAAATATATTTATTCGACATTGTTTCTTAAAGCTAACAATGGTTAAAATATAAAGATATTTTTTAGCTAGTGTGTTAGATTTTATATATGGGATTTGCTCATTAACGTATACACGCTTATGAGAAAAGGAACATAAACATATTCAAGCCTATGCGATTAAGGACATAAACGTATTCACGCTTAATATAATTACATATATATAATAATATATATATATAATTTAATATATCTATAATTTATATAATTTTATATAAAAAAATAAAAATAAAAGAAAGATAATGTCGACGCGGTTTTTGATACTTACCTGACTACGTTGCTTGCTGGAAGTCCTCCTATGTGCTTCTGGTCACTTGGGATGTCGATCACTCTGTCCGATGACTTCAAGTGTCGATCACTGACTCCGATGACTTCAAGTATCCATCACTAACTCATTCTTCTAAATAAATGCGTCTTCTTATATACCCAGCAGACCAGACTTTAATGTAGCGCAAAGCTTAGTTTACAGCTGGTTTGCATTTTGACGTAGTTGCTGTTTTGTGCTTTCGTCGTAGTTAATATGCGCGCGCATCAAGTTTTGCACAAAGTTCTTTGCACAAAAGCTCTTGACATTTCTTGTTTTGTTTGTTTTGCTTATAAATGTGCTATCAACATTTAAACTCAGTGTCATTGCTTAGTATTGATATTAATTAAAATTAAAATAAATATTAAAAATGTTAAAAATATTAAAATTATTAATATAAATAATAAATAAATAAGGTGAGTGTATTATTTATGTGTTTAAATATATTTAATATTGCTTGCATTTTCGATGTAATCTTAGGTTTATTCATGTGGTGCAGTTACGTGCATGCGGGGGTGGGTTTATGGTAAGTTATTTACTTTTAATAAGAACAGTAAAAAAAATTAAGCAATTTTTTTCATTGCAGATATCCACTTCATACTGAAGTGGAAAATTTCCATCCTTACGATGTATATACATGTATAGTTTTTTGTGTGTAGGGTACAAGCTTATAATGCCGAAGCTTTGTATAATAGCAAGGACTAAAACCTTTTTTAGGCTAAAGAATATCATTGAATAAAATTTATTTAAAGTTGGTAACACTTAATTATTAATTTAAAAACTTATTTTAAAACAATTCAAACTTTGCATATAAACAAATTCCTAACATTTCTCTGTTATGTTCCCTACCAAACAAATCAGTCCATATATGGCAATAACTGTAAACACCACAAAGCTTACTCACGAGCAAAACCAACAACAATTTGCAGCCAATAATAAACTTCTTTCTCATAACTTTGAGCGAAATGAATTATATAAGCACAAATACTATACAAATATTTTATATAAGCCCAATGCTTACATATCAAGTAGGCGTTCACTATTTTTGAGAATATGAGACTGTGTGTCTAAACTACTTCACATTGATTGGCTGTGACTTCTTATATACGAACACGAACGCAAGCGCATGTATGCGCAAAATTAAAAGGTCACCACACAAACCAAATAATGTGTAGGCATGAGAGCCTACCAAAGAGCGTAAGTGAGAGAATTGCTGTACACAAACTCAATATTCATTCATAAAATTTACTCAGCTACCAAATATATAGGTATATATATAACAACAACATAGTGGAATTTAAATAAAATATAACGAAATAATTTAATAAAATTATGCTAAATTATAATTATTAACATGCTATTTAATTTTTCAACTAATTTTAATTAAATATTAATTTAATTTTACATATTTAAATTTTTTTTACAATTAAAATATATTTTAAACTCTGCAACACATATCTCTATTAACTTTTGATAAGTATTTAATCTAATATAATAACATAAAACAAATTACAAAATAGACAAGTAAAAATATTTACAAAGCTTTGAATATCAATAAAATAATTTTAAAACCTATTTTAATTACCATTTAATCATAATTAATTTTATACTTAACGTGGTTAACATTACTTTGCAAATTTTTGATGATTAATAAATATTTCCCGCGGTATGAAATATTTACACCGGAAATGCATTTAAGACTTTATTAAAATTATAATATTGTAAATTAAAATAAGTAAAATAAAGTGATTTTCGCATCAAATTATTACTTCATAGAGAAATTTAATTATATATTAAAAATAATATTTAACGAAAACAGACAAGTCAAATCGTAAGCATTCGTTTCGTTTAAGAAAAAGAAATTACCAAATACGTATATATATACATTTGTATATTGTTTATATATATATATATATATATATATATTGTTTGCTATATGAATATGTTATCTTCTGACTGAAACACAAACCTATACGGGCACATCATGCCTCATAACATTTTTTAAAAAAATAATAAGTACAGTACAATTAATATGCCTATAAAAGCTTATATGTTAATAACAGAATGTATAATAATACAAGCATACAGTACAAATGTTGCTATGTTCCTTTTCGTTGCTCTGTTAACATCAATTCCCTTTTTTCTAAACATTTTTGTTAATTTAGCTCATGTAAGACGAACTGGGATGAGTTTGTGCCCAAACTCCACTTGAGCTTAAATAATGGCTCGTTGTGATACCACAAATTGCAAAGGTATTTATAAGATACAAAGATATTTACGTACTTTTTAAACTTTTAAACTCTGTGATTACTGCTGAAAAATCCAAAAAACTCTATGAAAACTATTTGAATAGATGTAAAATAGAGTTACATAGAGTAATAGAGTAAAAATTCTTGTAGGTGGTATAGACAAACATTTGATTATACAAAAGAAGTATTAAAAATAGATATCTCTTATACTTTTTGTGAATTAAAACTAGAAATATGTTGACGATTTAGACCATGGTTTGGATATCTTTTT
>NC_051846.1:198846007-198850388 GCF_002237135.1 Teleopsis dalmanni
ATAAAAGTTTATTAACATTGAAAATTTTTAGAGTTTTATTAATTAGCAAGGTGAACAGATCATTGCTAAAATATAATACAAATATGTTTTTTTTTCGTTAAGTAAGATACTAAGATTACTATAATAAAATGAACTCCAGAATTAAATTTCTTACTACGGATTTGCATTTGGGGTTAGACTATAAAAAAATTTGGTCGAAAAGATATGTTTAATAATTAATTTCAAATTTTGAATTAGTTGTATTGACGTCTTTTATGTTGTGGCCTGAACGAAAGTATCTCATAAGTTTTTGTGTTACTGTGATTTTGTGTTTTCTGACTGTGGAAGTTTGGATTTTGAAGTTAAATTGGTAGGTTGGGAGAATTTTATTCTCTGAGGTAAAGGACTTCAGCTTGCTGGTTATGAATGTTTAATAGAGTTTGCTGATGAAGTTGAGGAGAGAGTTGGATCGGTAGCTTTGGGTTTGCCAATCTTGGCAAAAGCCTATTTGTCTATTTGACAATACTCTATGACTTTTTTCCAGAGTTATAGAAAGCAGTCAGTGTTGTACGCTTGATTGAAGAACATAGCGCACTTTTTCATGAAGAGAGGCGATAGGCGTTGCATGGCGTAAAATGATATGCTATCACTGACTGCTGACTGATCTGCTGCATGTCGAAGAGATAAGATGGGGTAAGGAAATCGTGGGTGTTATTGACATTAATGTAGTCGGCAGGGAATCGAATGAATCGGAAGCGTGGGTCGTATAAAGATGAGCGCTATTACTGTTCTTTGCCGTTCAGCTGTTTTAACGCATAGTTGAGCTTAACTGTAAGTTGCCGAGGCGCAAAGAAAAATTCAAGCTGTGCTTCTTTGTAAGAATATATTCTGCGGAGAATTTTAGGTGCACTCGAAGCGTTGTGAGGCTGGGTTGTAACTATTGTAACCATGGGATCATATTATTATCTCTGAAAATTGTTTGGAATGCTGAAGGGATATGCAGTGGTATATACAAGGGGTGGAGTTTATATCCCTTATATCCTTACATACTAAATAACACTACATACAACTAATTTTTTTCAATCAAAGTTTTTTATATGAATTTGAAATCAGTTTTCTAGATCTCCATATAAATAATCTCCATCTCCATCTCTAAATTATTTCATAACATGAAATAATATAATTTCAATTGAAATAATATATTAAGTCAAAACTAATTCAAAATTCCAGTTTTATGAAAATTAATTTTACCTGTTGTAATTTTTATGAAATTCCTGACATTATCATTGATTCGTTTAATTGCAGATATTATGAGATAATATCGCAGCTGCATTTGGAATAAATTTTTTTTTGGATTAAATATAAACGAAAGTGACGCATCTATTTACTTTGAAATGCATAAGATATGTAACGTTTTCATTGATTGAAAGAGAAAAACCCTTTCATTTAGTCACCCATATACACTTCTACCCATGGAAATTGTGTCAAAACGTATTGTATTTTACCCAAACATTGTTTGAATCACACTTAAGTAAATAAGTCAAAGTTATAGTTACTTGACGTGTATTGAGTTTTACTTCTGACAAACTAAGTACATAAACCCTACACATACCGCTTCAGTCATACCATACACACACATAAACACAAAACATTTCATTTTCTAAGCTATGGAACTAATCCAGTGAACACAGGTAGCAGCGGCAAGCAAGGCAAGATAACTCAATACATGCAACACAGATAGAAGGCATACAAAAGACAGTGAGCATAACAATGTACCTCAGCTTATGCTTAGCAAATAAAAAGTCATGAAATAAACTCACTCAATGTAAAGGGGAAAAATTGAGTAAAGTGAGATCATTGGGTGAGAAAAATCACAGTAAACAACAAAAGCAATATAACAAAGCACAATACAAAACGTCTAAAGCATATCACTCGCATAAGACAACAAAAAAACAACGGTAGTAGAATAACTCGATTAAAAGGCACAACTACAGTTACAGTGCATGGCATGAAAATTGTATGAATGAAGTTAACGATGGCGTTGGCTGTGACGATCGATGGTGGTCGTTTGCGATAGGGTCTCAGCAAAGAAAGGTGGTCAAAAGTATTGCAACAAACAAACATTCAGTCTAGTTTAAAACTTGGTCGAGTACAGAAGTAAATGCTTTACCACAAATAAAGCAATAAAAAATTAAATGTACGAGTGGCGTATAATTATAACGGAATTTATATCGATTTATAATTAATAATAAATTTTTGAAATTCTTGTGTATATTTGGATACTTGGATCACTTAAAAAAATTCATCATTATTATTATTAGTAGTGCTAATTAAGTGCGAAAAATTTAATGACATTTATCTACTCTTCGCTTATAGAGAGTAGTTGAACGGTTTAATGATTGTGAAATAAAATACAAACAATAAATAATTTATTGAATTATAAAATTAAGTAATTAAAGTGCGCTCCAGTTAATTAATTAAAGTCGCACGCTATTCGTAGAACGACCCAAACCGATTTTCGTTTTCCGAATTCGGTGGGAGTGAACTTATTATTTTTTTCCTTGGATTATTTATTATGTGGTGTGTGAATTAATTTTGATAATTTGTTTATAAATTTTAATTTTTAAAATTTATTGATAATGGATAAGAACTGCAGTATATTAATAGGTATGTTGATTAAATATTTAATAATTAATTTAACTTTATAATTTAAACTTATTTTACATATTTTGAATTTTTAAATTATAATTTATGATATCGTTGAGACACGTTAAAAATAATTTTTAAGCAAACAATTTTATTTGTTATGAAATCATTTTTTTTATATATATATAAACAATCTTTGGTTCGAAAGAAAATGTATATAAATAAATTTAAAATTAAAATTTCAAGTTTTATTTTTAAAATTAAAGTAAAATATCTACTCAATCTAAATAAAGCTATTTTAAAATATTTATTAATATTTGGTGATTTCATTTCCAATAAAATGATCTTTATATTGTTTTTAATGTTCGTTATATAACAAAATTAAAAATAAAATAAATATAAACTTAAAAATTAAAATTTATGTAAGCTAAAAATTTTATATGAAATTATCCTTGAAAGGAACTTAATATATTTCAAGTACAAAATTTAAATTTATTATTTAAATTAAAATTTTAATAACCATTTTAGTAAAAAATTATTATATTTTTTTTAATCATTTAATACACATAAATTTATCACTAATATAATTTAATAAACTTATATTTGTATTATTTGTTTATATCATAGTCAGTGTTTAATTTTATATTTTGGAAGATCCTATTATGATGACTATGTACTATTTTTAGTTTTAAATGTCAACGAAATTCATTTCAGGTATAAGAAATTTATAATTATTGCACTAATTAAATTCCAACTTTCAAGTGATTTATTTTTAGTGTTTTTAAAATATAATTTTAAAATTAAAATTTTAAATTTTTGTAATAATAATTGAAAGTAAAACATACTCTCCGTTTGAGTCGTTGCTTTACATTATAAAACACAAATAGCTAAATATGTAAACGATATGAGAATATAGCTATAAACTGAAAATCATTGTGGTATATAATTTTCTCATTACTATATGGCACATAGATACACCGCGACTTCTCAGATAATTGTGCTAAACCTAATATATAACTTAAACTCTAACTGATTAGAGAGATATAAAACTTCAAGCAATTAAAATTGATTATTTTCACTGAAAGTCAATTTCTTTTCCTATTAAAAACCGTTTTTACTACTATAAAGTTAAAGTGTTATCTTTTGTAAGTTTGTAAAAATTTCTCATTTCAGAGAAGTGCGACGTACTTTATAACAAAGTCTCACAGTTTTTGTAATATTTTTCTATTGAAAAGCTATATAGTTTAGCTACTTTTTATATATATTTCGTAAAAATTATGATTAAAATTGATGGTTAAATATTTTTTTCTAATATGAATAATATTATTGCAATACACAAAGAATATGAAAATACATACATTCATAAATATATAATGTAATAAATATATAGTATATAACAATTTATATTTATAATATAATTTCTTATATTATTATATTAATCGATTTAAGATTTTAGTTTTTTAGCGTTCTTAAAATTTATTTAATATATGATATAAATTTAATATAAGTAGTTTATGAATAGTTGGATCCACATTATTATAATGAATTTATTTCCTTATTTTCAGCTGGTTGCAAATTATTTGCAATCAAAAAAAATAGCAAAACGGAGTACCAAAGCGAATTAAAGTATACCAAAAACCACCCACGTCAGAGTCACGTGCGGTCACTACTACGGCAATGCAGTAGAATCCTTAAGGCACACCAGGCACTAAAACTGGCAACTCGTAATTTATTACTAATTATGTTAATAACAGCG
>NC_051846.1:198850488-198877288 GCF_002237135.1 Teleopsis dalmanni
AGATCTTGCTTTAAGATATCCGCTAAGCTCCTTGGTCCTTAGTAGTATGTATAATCCAACTTTTTTTCAATTGTTTTTGTCGCTTTTATTTATTATTTATTAAAGCTAACTTATGTAACATTAGAAAATTTTTTAATCAGTATATAAAAATATTTTCGTTTTAAAAAATATTTTTTCAATACAATAAGAATATTAAAAACTTTTTCATTCTCAGTTTACATAATTTTTGCAACAGACGTTTTTGTCTCAAGAGACAACAATCAAATAATTTGCTACATACAAGGAAAATGTATATAAAACATGTGTTTTTGCATAAAATATGAAATTACTGAAAAATGTATTGATTACATTTCTTTAGGGAATTTTATTCAGCTTATGTAAATGGTTCTTTCACTTTTTCAGATACTCAATTTGAATTTACTTGCAAATTGTTTTTTATTTTTTCGTTTTGTATGAAATAATATTGAATACTGGGAAAAATACTGGAAGTGATGCTTTAAGAAGTTGTTTAAATAAAATGATTTTGCAAATAATATCTTGATACTTAGTGAAAAAAAATTTTAAAAAGTTTTGTTATGTTACAAAATATATTAACTTAAATAAATTTAAATTTATTTAAGTTTAACATTCAAACATGTGGTATCTCCTGCAATATGTGTTTACCTGCTTTCGAAAAAACGACACTAGAACGTCTGATGTGTCTATATCTAGGTTTGGCCAGAACTAGGCTTAAGTTTCTGGGAGTTGACATATCTTCAACACATTCGGCGATATGCCTAGCCAATGCTAATGCTTGTCTTATCTATTAAATATATAAGTTTAACGACTATGAGTACTTAGATCTTGTCTTCATAAATGCCTCTGGCTGGTTCTAGCTTGACCTTCTCTGTACTACCCACTTTTACGAGGTTTTGTGGATTTAAAACGGCTCGTTCCTCCTTCCATCACAACTAAATAACTAACTTAACATTCAAATCAATTTTTTAATTCTGACTTTTTTGTTATTTTAAAGATAAAATTCTGCTTTTTCTAATGAAAACGTTTTCTTTCGTTTTTAATTTATTTAGTTAAAAATGTACATAAGTAATACAGAATCAGCCGAGAAACAAAACAGAAACAAAAGTTGGTGGTTCTAAAAGGCGAATAAAACATAACAACTTCATTTCATAATTAAACATTTTTTTAGTCATTACTTCACTGAATTGCAATCCCTAAGAAAACTGTAAAACTGTTGGATTTGAATTGCAGAATTTGAATTTTGTTTTTTTATCTGTCTTATGTAAACCAAATACTGTCCAAAGAAAAGCTTCCACAAAATGTATTGAGGTATTGTGTTATATTGATGACGTCCAGTTTAATGTTCTTACAAGGTAGCACTAACCGCACGGGGCGGTACGCAGATCTTAGATCAGTCATTGAATAATCACGAAGCTTATGAGGAATACACAAATTTATCAGTGAGATTGTTGGGACTCAGCAGAAGCCCTCTAGCTATCAACGAGTAAAAGTGTCCAGTTGCACTAAATTGGAAAAGGATCAACATTAAATACAAGGTATCATTTATACTTAAATAAATGTTGAAGTTTGTATAATATATCCATAAGTATTTGCTTTAAAAATAGTTCTGAAATAATACTATAATAATAATTATATTGGTAATATAATATTATTAATTAAAAACTTTTTTGGCCCTCGCATATTTATTTGACTTAATTTTAAATTATTCAAAGTTAATTTCACATACATATATGTATATATCTAACTATATGTAAGTATCTAGGATAAAAAGCAATGAAATAAGTTGTATAAGTTACTGACACAAATGCCTTAAACCCTGAAAAGAATCCACGGTTAACTCCCCAGTACACAAGTAACAAAAGCTTTATTTGTCACGATAATAAAAGGCAGAATAGAAAAGATGCTCACAGATTATTTGCCAATAAAATAAAACTAGTGCTGTCATGTGGCATAGAGCACAAAAGTTTTCGCAGCTGTTAAGTCACTAAAATAAAATGTTTCACTTGATAATGTTTGCATTATCCAAACGAGCGTGTGCCGCACCAACTCACCATGTCACCAATTTGTATCTGAAAAATAGCGACTAAACTGACAGAAGCTTCAGCTGAACAATGGCCGTTAAATAAATAAAATAAAATTTAAAGCGCTTACGGGTTATTAATTTTTTATTTGTTTATCTCACTTTTCAATGTAAATATAAAATGAAATTAATTTTATTGAGGTGAATAAAATTAAAATATTTTATGCTCCAATCTATTATTTACAATTTGTTTATTATATTGTAAAAATTTACTGTCCCATGCTGCAGCGTAATTGATTCAGTCAACATTTACAAGGGAAGGACGAATTACATGCGCATCTGTTTTTAGTAAAATGTAGCCATTTTTAATTTTTAAACGAGGTGTTTCCATCTATAAATTTAACGATTTTATGTGAGCAACTTAAAAGCAAAAGTTATACCTTTGCAGTAGTAAAATAATGAAGAAACTTTTACTTAATTTTAATATAGAGCTGAAAAGTTTGTTCATCATTTTAAAGTAATATTAATATAATTGAAATTTATATGGAATTACAAATATAGTTCTATAGATATTTATTACATTTAGTGGTGTAAATATTGTATTTGAATGCTTAAAGAAGTCTTCTACATTTTCTATAAAATTATGTTAATATTGCTATGAGCATTTTATTAATTAATGTAAAAAATAATTATATTTTAATATAACATATTTTTTGTACACTGTTAATAATATATAAATAGACAAAATCATTATTTTTCTCTATATTTTATGTATCCATAATACTATGTTCAGACAGCCAAATTTCCTTAATTTTGTAAAAATGAAATTATGTTCATTTCGAAAGTGTTCATACTGCCCAAAATTAAGGAAATCATATATTTATTGTTTACAAATTGAATTTTTAAAATTATATGCTCCAAGCACTATTTGTATCCAGGAATTTTAAATGTTGATTATTATAACTATAAAGCATGACAATCGGCAGTTTTATTAGCTTTAGTGGATTTCAGGTATGTTGATTATTACTTTTCACTCTATTTGGAATTAATAACAGTTACGGTACTTTCATTATATTAAAATTTAAAAATTCACACTACTTTCAAAATGTTTTCTCGGTTTTACTAAACTCAGTTATCACTGACATTTATTTAAAAAAAATAACTCGTTATCCCAATTTTATCTTTTGCTTAAAATTTATCTAACTCATAGTTGCATTTAAAATTTCCTTTAATTTCAGTCTTCGTTTCAACGAAATTAAAGGCATTTTCCTTAATTACAATTATATTAATTTTTTGTACCATCTTCGATTTAGGTCTATTCAAAAATACTTTATATATTTCGTCACTTGAAAATACAACACATTCTTTTTTTCTTAAAGTTGAAGTTACTATCACAAATTTTTGTCTATTTAGTTTTATTTACACTTAAAATGCTTCTTTATAAATAAAATATAATAAAATATATGTATAAATAAAGTATACATTAATAAGAAAATATCATCTTTTTAGCAAAACTTTGAACTTCACTTTAGCGTATACTTGTTAAATGATGCTAATACAATATGTCAACTCCTTGATATCAATAAAACAACATTTAATCTTATGGAAAAATGATTCGATTTTATGAATGACATTTCTTTCTATTTTTATTTGAAAAATATTCGTTAAACTAAACTAATCTTGAACATAAACTTTTTATCAAAAATTAACTTATTTATGTTACAATCAGGGACTGACAACTTTAAGTTTATGAACTTATTTCGATAAATATGAGAAATTTTTATGCGTATGATATGAATATTAGTATTTGTTGTAACATATTCATAAAATTTTCATTATAATTCAATTTAAGAAATTATATTTCCAAACTGAATGGATTTTATAAAAGTGTTTATTAATTCTCACACTTGTTTTAATAAATTTACGTATAAGCAAAGGTTATTGCTTATATTAAATGTGTAATTACGAAGTAATCAACTAAATTATACATTAAAATACTAATATCACAACAATTAATGAGAAAATAAGCATATGTTCATTATATTATTTCAGTATAATATATTGTATTATTACACTAAAAAATTAAATTTTTTGAATATTCATAAGGATTTTCATAATGATAGTCATGTGAAATGAACTCCTTAGTTCAAACTGTTACCTGTTAAATATATAAGTTTAACGATTATGAGTGTTTAGATCTAAGTATGTGTTAATTAAAAACTGAATCCGCGTTAAAAGTTCACGTATTGAAGCTATAATCATTGCGATTAATATTGTTTTGGATCATTTAGTTTTATTTCCCTTTTTCATATGGAATTGCTTGCGTTTAATGTATGTCACGTTTGTGTATTGATCTCCTTTAGTAACACAGATTTATATTTACTTGTACATTTATATGTCAATTTTTATTTGCTCATAAATGTGTAAATGATTTTATGGGTAAGCAATTTTTCATTAACACTATATCCCGGAAACCATACACGTCCATTCCGATTTGCTACATTGAATGTTATTACAGTGGACGTGCTTGAATACTAGTATAAACTTAAAGATTTTGCGTTTGTGTTGTTTATCCAACATAAAAAGATACAAATTGTTAACTAAATTAAAATTTGAAAACAATTGCTCTTAAAATCAAAATATGTGTTATATTATATGAATTGATTTCATATTATTTTAACATCTCATTCTTCTATTTGTTGCTATAAACTGTTTAATAATTTGATGATATGGATTTATTGAAATTTAATTAATTTTAGTGCCAATTAGTAATCCTTATTTAAGCATACACAATATCATTACAGAGTTTTATAAAATTTTAGTTTTTTGAAATAATATTTCCAAAGAAAAGGTTAATAATATGTTTGCAATTATGTAAAACAATAATTAATAATATTAATAATAACAATAATAAGTATCTAACATTCGAAAGTTTGAATTGCGCTCGGGGCGTATGAGTGATTTTAAGTGAGTTTTTTTTTTGTATTTATAATATATAAAATTTATTAAACTCTAAAATATTTAATGACTTATTTTTATAATAATTTAATATTGGTGATTATGCATTTTCAATACTAAGTAAGTAACCGTATTGATTTATAAAATTTTTTTATCTCAACATTAATTTTGATGAAGTTTTATTCCTATTCTGTTAACAGAATCGAAGTCGTTGAGTATAATCTCTGCTGTTTTAATTAAGTTTTGTAAAGTTATTAAATTATTAAAACCACATAAAACCACAATATAAAAGTAATTATTGCCTTAATAATAGGACACACAATTTGTTGTATTTGTGGTTCACCACATTTTCATCTTTTCATTTTATTCAAATCATACATCGTAGGAGTAGCTTAAATATTTGCGGTCAACGTTTCTTCTACATTGTTTGCAAAGTTATTTAAAATATAATTTCACGCATCTTAACAATAAAAACATCCTCTTCCGTTTCCATCTACATCTCCGTCTACATAACTGATGGTTTTATTCTGTTTTTGTTTTTTTTTATGTATATGAGTATCTGTGCAACTGAGCATGTTTCAATGCATAAAAATGAGAGATTAAACACTTTTCGTATGTTATCTATCCTGTGTTTTTTCATTTCATTGTATTTGTGAATTTAATTAGAGTGAAATATAACAACGCAAATTGACATTTATTTGACAACTACAGAAAGCAAAAAAACACAAAAATAAAAAAAGCGTCTGTTGTTCGAAATGTGAAGTAAATGATGAATGTAATAGCATACAAAACTTGTGGTTTAACAATTGAATAAATTAGTTTTTGGCTTAGATAGTCCATAAGAAAAGAGCTCTCAAAATCAGTAAGAATTTCAAATTTAATATATAATGTAACAAAAGTTAATATAAAGATAATAGAAATATATATTGAACTTAAATATGAAAAAATTTTTTCGAAATTAGTTTCGTTAATTGTTAATAAATTATTATTATGTTGAGGTTAGTTGAATCAGTGCACTTTTACTCTCAATTAACTGCGAGGTTTTTCCTCAGATCTGCATACCTCCCCAAGGAGACTGTAACTATTCTGTGATTCGATAATGAAATGTTGGTAAGCCTGACAGTTTTCGTAAATAATTTCAGGGCTCTATCCCTTATGTATTTTTTGATCGCATCAATCTTGAAGTCCCTGAGAATGTCATTCGTTCTAATATTAATAAAGCTGCACTTTTTATGAAAGTCTTAATTAATTCATAAGTAATAACATATATAAATAAATATTTGTTGTATTTATATTTCTTATATTAATTTATAAATATAAGTATTTTAGGTATTTGTTTGTTTCAAATATCAATTTATGTTTTATATTTGAAACATGTGCAAATGCGAATAAATGTACTAAATATTAATAAATGTACACTAAAATTAATTTTTTCTATATTTAAAGTATAATCATAGTATAATAATTACTGCAGATTTTAAACCTAAGTATGTAGGTTTTGAGAGACGAATTTCAAATAGTCGTATATCGCCTTCAGCCGCCACTAATCTATAATTAAGTTTGGTTATGTTTAAGTGATGTTTTACCGTCTATGGGTTTTTGGAGTATTCCTAATAAAGTTTTAGCCTCTTGTTACTTCCTGCTGTCTATAACTAATAATTTGAAAAGATATGAAAAAATATTTTTATTTAAAAACAATATTAACAATTTCATTTAAATAAATGACTTATGCATAACTTCAATGCCACAGCTTACTGGAACATTTACGTTGGTTTTTCTTTCTCAAGTGAAAAGTAAATAATATGCTGCCTTTATTGACAGGTTAATAAGAGTATATTGATTTCATGAATATTAAAAAAGAAATTACTGCCAATATATAAGTAAAAAAAATACTTACAAAAATTTTCTTTAACTTTTTGAATGAATTTATTTATCGTTGCGTAAAAATTAAACTTTATGCGTTAAAATTCGCAGTATAAATATTAAAAATCACTGAAGTATCACATACTTCGGTAAGAAAATAATGTAGAAATATTTTCTGAAGTTCATAGCGGAAAAAATTTGCATACCGAAGAGTCATGGAATGCTTAAAATTCAGCTAACTTAAGTTCATTTTCTTTAGTATAAAAGCAACATAAAATATTTCATGGTTTAAGATTCAGGAAAGTATTCAGGTATGACAAAATCTGTATCAAATTATGAAAGAAAAAATCTCATGTTAATATCAATAAACGTTAATAAACGCTAAAAAGTGCTATACTTTTTTAGCAAATATTTTATATATAACGAGATTATTAAATATGGGTTTTTAGGATGTTTTTAGAATATAAATTATGTTCAAATCTTATACCTTCTTTATTGTTTTGGCACTGCATAAAAATACCAAAAAAAAAGGAAATTAAAAATGGTTAAAAAAAATGAAAGGAATGAGTCGAATAATATTTTAATAATAATATAACAAACAATTCAAATCTGAACTCTGTAGTTTGTTTAGTAACAAAATAAAGCTACCCAAATTATTGACTAAATTTTTGGCAACCCAACAGTATTGCTCATTTAAGATTTAATTAAAACGAGAAAATTCAGTCAAGCAGAGAACGATTTGATAAAATACTTAGATTGGACAAAGGGTCTGAAATGGGATTTTCCAAAAATAAATATTCTACTGAAGGGTTTAATAAAACAAATAAACTGTGTCTCACAGAGTAGGTTTGAAATTAATTCATTGAAGAAAATTGTTGATTAGTGATTTCTGATGGATGTAATCAGTATTTATATTTTGAATTATAAACACAAAAGACAAATACTTCTGATAAACCTTAACTGAAAATAAATTTATTTGCTATTTATTTATTTATGAATACAGTTTTTGCAATGCTTAAAAGTTGATCTACAAGATTAAAACGTACAAGAGAAAATCCCTTTAAGGTCCAACGTTCGTTGCAATATTGATAATTTGGTTATTTAGCATAAAAGTTTTATCCTAGACTTTGGAAATTAAGCAGATTTGATAAGAAATTTACATACTTTTTTGCCATATTTGTGGTTTGGAATTATCTACAATTTCAACAAGCTTCGACGAAGCTAGTTTTGAAAAATCCTTTTTTCATTTTAAGTTGGCAGAGGAATAAATAAAAATTTTGCGGAAAGAGTGTGTTTGTTTGTATATGAAATTGTTTGGAAAAAGTTTTTAAATTTTAATAAAGGTCAATTATGCTGAAAACAAAGTTTAGTTATTGGCTTGGAAAAGGTTGCATCGAGAAGCATTAGTAAAGCGTTTAAGTGTGGAATTTCACATTGTGATATGTTCGAATAAATAAATTTTAAAGAAAATAATAATAAATAAAATGAATATGTATATTTTAATGTACTTGAAATTATAAGGCTTAAGTTAATTAAAAAAGTTTTATGGCATGAAATAAAAAACTTATTTAAATAGTTAAGTTTTAATTATATTCGAAAAGCTAATAGATTTTAAGGAAGATAAAAAGCAATCATTTTATGTAATATTTATTCTTAACAATATATTGTATATCAATAATTTTTAAAGCACTAAAATATAAATTATACATATAGTATTATCTTATGTACTTTCCTTTTAAAAATTTTTTAATCCATTAAAATTTAAAATTTTTTTATTAAATATAATATTTTTTGATTTTGCTTCGCAATACAGTTAAGTAAGACAAATTAATTATTCTGGAACACGTACGATGTGGGGATGCTTACATTAGCCATTTTATTTCAGTTTCAATAATTCAACGTCATTGTAAGCAATCACACCTGATCAAGCACACTTTCAGTGATGAACGTGAATGCTTATGAGTGCAGAATTGAATTAAAGGAATGCATAATTTTTTTTTTTATGAAAAACGTACAAAAGTAATAAATTTTATATAACAGCTATGGTTCCGTAACTAATAATAAAAACGTCATTTATATGAAGCCAATATAAAAATATATTGTGTGGATATATATGTTTTACTTATTATATATATGTTTTGCTTATTCTATCAGTAGGTCATTAATACAATTCTTTTATAATGTTTAGCTTACAACTGGATTCAACAAACACAATGCAATGTTAATATCCTTCTGATTAATATATATAATGTATAGTATACGCTGTGATTTTGATAATCATTGATAATCTAAATGGATTAAAATCCATTTGGCTAACAAATATAATAGCCTGCGATTAGTGGGTATTTAATAACCATTTCCGCTAATTGACTATTGAAGCTTTGCTTCTAAGATAAGTTAGATTTAAGAAGGAGCTGGAAACAATGTCTCCACGTCACTGCATCCTTGAGGACGCCGAAATCTGAGTCTAGCGAGACTATCATAGTAGAAAAGAATGTACTCAGCTGTGTCCTCTTCTTCGTGAAAAAGTCTGCAGTTATCTTCCCTTATGATACCTAGATTTGATAGATATTTATTAACTTTGCAATATCCAATGAGAAACCCTGTGACAAGTCGAATGCCTCTTCTGTTTAGCATTAGCAGCGCCCTGGTTCTAGCTTTTGTAGCTGTTTATTTATAGAGGTTAAGAATGTTGACATAATATGCAATATATAGCCACCTGTAGGCACTGAATTAATTTTGTTGCCATTACGGACCATAACTTAACAGGATAAATACTTTAATTAGCGCTATACAATATGGTGTAAAAGTATTAATATACTTCAGTGTTACACCATACTGCTACTAGTAAATTATATTTCACTTCTATAAGAATCAGTTCCAACTAGAGAATCCAATAAATTTATACTGAGAAACTTGAATAGCCCTTAGTGGATCCCATTAAAAACGTGTTACATTAGCTTTTGGTTTTTTAATAAATACATATTTTAAATATATAATTTAGTACACTATCGCTCGTTCCATCGTTCTACCGCTTTATCATTTAGAGCGGATTTGAAGAGTGGGTAATAAAAATATCACCAATATACTAAAATAATATTAAATTTGACATTCAAGAATTTAAATCATATTTTCTTACAAAAATTTTGACTTTTAAAAATAAATATATAAATAAAAATTATTTCACAGATGAAATATAAAATCTGTATAGTTAGTTTCAAAATTTTGCTTGTTGAATATAATATGACTTGTGGTACACACATATAAGTCTATATTTTCTATACCTGATATATTTAAGGATCTGTAAACAATATGTCAATGGTTAAATATATTCTATTTGGAATAGCTGGTCTACACTTGGCTGTGGGGGTGTGTAAAATTTAAGAATTGTAACATATTGTATACATAATCGTCATTAAATTCTTTTCAATTTGTTAGGTCGTTGAGCCCATTCTCGAACGAAAGCGCAGGAAACAAAGGGAAAGGAGGAGAGCTAGAGAAATAATCCGTGCTATGATTCTACAAAGGGTAATATCAAATCGAATGGAACGTTTTGTAGTGGACTTATTATTTGTTGAGGAAATGATTAGATTCATGGGTTAATTCTTTTAAGTTGCTTGCTTTCACTTTTTGGTACCACAGTCTTATATATTTTGCAAATAAACTTCTTTTCTTCAAATTATTGTCTTTTACTATTATTATTAATTAATTTGTGTTGGATGCATAAATCACGAACGAAAAAAATTATATGAAGACAAATAAAATTGCTAGGAATTCAATAACCTCTCAAATGTCTTTAAAATTTTGCTTGAAGTAACAATAAAAATTTGATTAGATATAATATAAATTTACAAGCTTGATGATTTATCATTATCATATACTATCTTTATTGTGTATAGTATATATCTTAAGTTTTCGACTGTAAAATTATGTATCATTTTTTTTTGTAGTAGGTGGAAAGCATCAAAAGCTGCGGTGTAAGACTTAAACCCACTAAAATTACCTCTTAGCAATGAATATGGAAGATTGCAATCGCGTGCAGCCGATGCAACCCCATTTCAGTAATCAAGGGAGAGATGTTAGAGCAAGTGGCTTAATACCTAGCGGACTAGGTTCATCAAAGCCAGAAAGCATGGGCGTGAAGCAGGGAAATTTGGTGTTAGTGAAGGGGTGGAGTTATTGCGCTGGCTCGGGGGTACTAGCGATAAGCTCTGTGACCGGGGTCACAAGAGCAGCGGTTGAAGGGAGGGATGATGGAAGGATTAGAGTCCAACTCATTGAGGTAAAGGGAAAGATATATCAGCTGTTCTATTGTTTTTTAAGTGATGTGGTATGCTGCAAAAACAGCGGTTTCATTTTGATATGCAATTCTGCAACAGAGATTTTCTCGCAATCTTGCAATTTTAGTATAGTATTCTTGTATTACGTGCACTTCGCAATGACTTTGGAAAACCTATTGTATTTAATTTGGCAAATTATAATTTAAATCATATTTTCTTAGAAAAATTGTAACTTTTAAAAATATAATATAACCACATAAATTTTTTCAAAGATGAAAAATATAAAAGTTGTATAGTTAGTTTCAAAATTTTGGTTGTTGAATATAATATGACTTGTGGTACATACATATAAGTGTATATTTTCTACACCTACTATATTAAGGCATCTGTAAACAACATGTCAATGGTTAAATATATTCTATTTGGAATAGCTGGTCTGCACTTGGCTGTGGGGGTGGGTAAAATTAAAGAATTATAAAGTATTATATACATAAATCGTCATTAAATTATTTTTAATTTGTTAGGTCATTGAGCCCATTCTCGAACGAAAGCGCAGAGAAAGGAGGAGAGCTAGAGTAATTATCCGTGCAATGTATCTTCAAAGGGTAATATCAAATCGAATGCAACGTTATGTACCAGATTTAGTAATTGTTGAGGAAATGATTAGACTCATGGATTAATCTTTTAAGTTGCTTGCTTTCACTTTTTGGTACCACAGTCTTATATATTTTGCAAATAAACTTCTTTTCTTCAAATTATTGTCTTTTATTATTATTAATTAAATCCTATTGAATGCATAAATTGTTTTTGTAGTATATTTTAAAATTATAATACATCTAAAAGTTGAATAAAATTGTTAGAAATTTATTAACATCTCAAATGTCTTAAAAATTTTGTTTGAAAAAACAATAAAAATTTGATTCTTTACAGAATCAGTAAAGAAACTCTGGATTTGTTAATAAAATGCGTATCATATAAAAATTTTTTTTATTATGAATGTGGTTCTCAATTATATAAGAAGAATTTAGCTTTAATGTAATATAAATTATGTTAATATATTTTTAAATAAAGGTTGCCGGTAGCTTCAGTGTGTTCAACTGATTATTTATAACAATAGATATGATGTAAATTAAGTACATATCTTAATTTTTCGGCTGTAAATACAATGTATCTATCTGACCTAAGTTCTTCTTCTCTAAATAATATAAACTATATTATATGTGGGCTAGCGTTCATTTTCCATTTATAATACAGTTACAATATACGATTGCTTATACAAGTTTGTTAAATCGTCATGTAAACGTTTTTAAATATTTTAAATATTGTATTCAATAATACATTCAAATTTCTCAAGCCGTTTGTTATCAGAGTTCATGTCTTATTGTTAGGATTGGGGCAGTAAGTATTTGATATAGTCTGTCTAGATTCTAGTTCCTAAGGTTATCAATTATGCTGTATTATGATTTTTTTTGCGAGAATTAACTTTCTTTCTATTTTCTTAACATTATTGTTCCACTTTATATTTGAACCCAGTGATGTAAAATGTCACCACGTTATATTCTTGGGCATGAAACTATTATTATTTTTATGAAATTCTATCTACACATCAATGAAGGATGTAAACTATAAATATCATTTTTTTGAAAGCCTTATTTGCTTTCGAATTAATCTTTTGCTTTACTGTTATTAGAAGGCAGATACTTCTCTTCTTTTCTGAGTATCAAATAAGTATTTCAAATTTTCAAAACATTACGGATACTCTGTTGGTCTTCATGTTGCATATAAAAATTAACATAATATGTAGTTTCGTGTTATTCAGAGTATATTTCATTTGATTTAACAAAAGCTTCACACAAAGTAAACTGTTGTATAAGCAGACCAGCATAAATCATAATTGTTGACAAGTAATGTCATATACAGCATTTTCATTGTATTTGGAATTTTTTAATGGAATGTTGCTCAAAGCCAGGATCATACTTCACAAATTGTTCGTATTTTGTCAGGCTAAATAAAACGCACTTTTCGTGTAATTTCACAAAATTTATCAGAGTAAATACCTCCATTAACGTGATGATTACTCTTTGTGATGGCTTCAATGTTTTTTCATTAATGTACTGTTGACATAAATTTGTGTACGGCTTACAATATACAGCTTATTCAGATACATTTTTGTGCATTTTTACATATTTAAAAAAATTTGCAAAAATGAATGACTTACTTTTACACAAAAACTGTTGATTTTACAGCTGTTAAAACAATTTTTTGTTAAATATGCAGATGAAAAGATATGCATTAAAGTGAATATATATACAATATAAAAACTCATATACTGTGTACATATGTAAATTTTTGTTTATGTTCCTCCTCCATTTGAAATTCAATTGTTTTAATTGCAGGCTTAAGGCCTTTTGTCGCCTGTTACCATAAATCAAAATTATTATAAATCTACAAAAAATGTATTACGAAATTAAAACTGAATGCGATAACGTTAAACAAATAAATATTTATACAAGCAAAATAGCTACAAATCGCTTATCATTAACATAACAATGGAATTCTATAAACTGCAGTTGCATATATAGTATAATAAATTAAAAAAAAAAGAATTGACTTTATATAGCTAAAAATTCATGCAACCAATTAGGTGGTCTTCGTTTAATCCATTGCAGTTGGTTTAAAGCGGATTAAAGCATATAAAGCAAATATATGATGTTGTAGATTATCTGGCTTAAATTAACTTTAAATTAAAATATAAAAAATGAAAATAAATTTCCACTAGATTTTCACATTTATTTATGCACCTTATGGAAACTTATTTCAACAAGTAATTTTTTTTACTGAATATTTAAATAAAGTAGTAAGACGACTGCAGCAGGCTAAATGCTTTGGTATGCTTAGGAAGTGTGTCGGATAAGAAAAAAAACAGTGCAAACACGGTTGTATTAAGAGCGTAGCATAAAACTGAATTTATGTTTGTGTACTTAGAAAGCTTGTAGTCAAGGCTAACCACTAAATATGATAAGCGTTTTGTGCAATGTTTGTGTTTTGTTGTGTAATATAGCACATTAGTTTTACTAGTCCGTATGGACTTAACTTTATTTTCCAACTTCGTGTACTCCACGGTATTTCTATCTGCACTTAAAGCATATATGCTTTTATGTTGGCTTTATATATATACTAACCAGCGGCCTTGGTATTCACATGTATGAACAGATGTTTTGTTTGGTTTACGATTCATGTAACCTGCATTCCATTCGACCAATTGGTTTCATTACTACGCGAGCCACGCTAACTACCAGACATGCATGCCGTGAACTATCGATACTGTTAAATACGTGTAAAAATAAAGCAGGAGAACAAAATCTGAACTAGGGAACTACACGTTTAGTGCTGAGCACGGTACTTTAATTAATTTTATGTACAGATAGATGCGATAGCTGCGTAGAAACATGCATTACAGACATATAAATTTAAGAAACAACTATACACAAGGATTAATTAAATTTTATCAGCGTACAAGTAAAAGCAATCAAAGTTTACTAAAGATGAATCATTTGTATTAAAAGGAATGATCTACTATTATATTAGGAAAGACAATTCCATAAGGTTCAGTGCGGTTTGTCGTAAAAGCTATATCTCACATATTCAGCTTCATCTTCGCATCGATGTGCACTTAATTTAAAATTTACTACTCCACAAAGTTGCGATGATCACTGAACTATTTGAAGAACTCACAATTTCCACTCAAAAAGTGGGATTTAATTTGTTTTAAAGTGCATAATTTCGTAATATTTTCCTGAATACTTGGAACAATAGAGTAGTTAAGAGTATGAGGATGCCTGCAGTACATCGTTGCCCCAGCGACAAGTACAAATTTCCATGTAAAAAATTTAGAGAATTTAAGCTCGTCATTAAATATATTACAATTTTGCTTGATAGCGGAATTTAGCATTAAAATAAAAGGTTTTTAGTGCATTTTTGTAAATAGCACATAAAATATTTGAATTTATTGCCATTACAAGTATTCTTACTGGAGTAAAGTGTTTGTCATTTTATGCAGTTTTGGATTTCGTGAATTTGCTAAAAATGCAATTAATGTAGTTTTTGAAAAATTATTTTATTTCAAAGTGGGTTATGAAGATTTTATAGAGTTATTTTGATTTAATTTTAGTTAGCTATATGCTTATCTGAAATACACATTTAATTAATGTTATTCTAAAATTATAAACTATTGGACAAATCTACATTCGTAGTCAATCATATTTGTATCTACTTCAGATTAAAGGACTTCGATTCATTAATTATATTATTTAAAAAATAATTTAGGAGAGCTTTATTATGGAAAATAATTTTTATTTTACAAATATTTAATAACACTATTAATATACTTTGCCCTTATTCCAACTTTGTGTTTCCTATAATTATTGTTGCTATTTTTTTTGTTTCAAAAAAGATCACTGTACTTACCAGAGTAGCCCACAAAAGTTAGGATATGTCCTGTTGATACCAAATTAACATCGTCTACGTAGTGTGCTTTTGGTAATACTACATCCAGGAGTTTGTCGTTAAGTAATTACTTCATTGCAGCACTGCATTTTTTGACCCTTTAAGTTATCTTTGCTTCCTTATAACTAAGGTGGCCATATTTGAAACCGTAATTTATTTGTATTTCGAGTTTTTTGATCATAGAAATTACTTCAAGAACAGAAACTAGGATCTCTATGACTGCGTTGTTGTTTCTGCAGTGAAAGACTACAGAATAATAAAAAAACAAAAAGAGCGAAAGTATATTAACTATTTGTAATCCATATTTATACATGGATTATAATACAAATATAAAATAAAAAATTTTTATATCCTTTTGTGATTTTTATTATAAATGATTAGAACTTGCTTTTATTTTTTCTTCAGTGCCGGTTATCTTATTAACTGAAATTATAAATTCAAACAGTTGAATTTTATTTCATTTAAACTATCTTCTACTTGCTATATAAATATTTAAATGTATTAAACACTTTTGTAATTTTTTGTATTTTAATTTTTATATTTAAAAAAAGCTTAAATAAAATTTTCTATTAAAATTGTATCTTGTTCGTTGTAAGCAAAAATATAAAATCATTTTATTATTTTAAAAACATTCTGTCACAAGTTTCCTTGAATTTTTATACAAGGATAACAATTTTATCACTATTAATAGAATTATAATACTTCATAACGAATTTAAGTGAAGTATTTTTTACACATGTACATTTTATATAAAAATTCTTAGTCCGGCAATATTAATATGTAAATATGTATATACAATATATATAATATATTAATAAAGCATATGTTGTACACATTTTAAAGTTTTATTTTACTGTTACTTATTTTACTGTCACTGTTATTGCGTAGATACTTTTATCCAACTATAGTAACGAAATTAATAACTTATATGCAGTGTAATTAATTTAAAATTTAATAAAATGAACAACCTCGTATATGTAGGTGTAATAAGATAAAAGTAATAAAATATTTAATCCAAAAAATTATTAAATTACAAATTTTCACATTTTTCAATGTTTTGTTTTTTCAATTTTACTATAAATGTATTCGTTAAGTTATTTTTATTTATGCAAAAATTGTCATTTTTAGGGAAGAATAAAATTTTTCTACCTATTACTACATATTGCGGGCAGATAATCTGTTCTAAGCTGCAAGTTTATTAACAATAGTTTATCATACAAATTATGTTTGCATATTGTTTTAAAAATCAATTGCTTTTACTTAAATATATAATTAAAATTTATTTTAATTATTATAAAACTCTGAAAAATATGTTTTTTATGTATTATTCAATCATATGAAGATACAAAATTAATGTTAAATATTATTATTTTTTTTGTTTTTTATAAATTAATTACTCTAATAAAAGAAAGTTATATTAAATTTAATACGAGGATCTTTTTCAGATAAACGTGGTATAGCAAGCTGAGGAACCATTAAATGAGGTTAGTACTTTTAAATTAAAATTTTATTTAAAAAAAGGATGTAAAGATATCAAACTGCAACTAAAATATTCTACTAGTGAGTATTTCTTAACTTTCAAAGTTGAATACTTTAATATTTATTATATTTTATATTGCATTAGATAGTCAAATATATAGATATAGTCAATATACGTATATAATTAATATAAACACTATTATTATTAAGAGAAGCAATAGTAGACAGCAATCTGCTAGATATAGCCTGTCATTTCTGATAAAAGTTTATCCGGATAAATCCAATAATATCGAAAGGTTTAAAATCCTAGATCTTATTTGGTTTAATAAAATTCTGAAGTATTCTCATGAATTATATATTATACCTTACATTCTAATTTGGTAACTTCGATTATAAAATATTTTAAAATTGTATTTTCAAGATAACATCATAAGAGGAAACCTTTTAACTTTTTCAACTGATAAAGTTTGGACTAGTTTTTATTAATAAGGATTATTTTATTTATTTGTCATTGTCATGTTTTTAACTAAAATATTAAAAATCACAGAAAATCATTTTTCCTAGTAAATGCAAAAATTTCATTTTAAAAAATTGGGTAAAAAATTTTTGCGATAATTGGGTAACCATTTATATATAAAGTAAATTTACAAAAGTGAAAATCTCTTTTATAAAACTCACATTGATATAAAAAAAATTGCCATTCAAGCAAGTCAAGTCGCATACCAAATGCATGAAATTGAGACTAGTTTTTCCACTAAAGGCTTTTTATCATTTTCCCCAGAGTTGGCTCAATAAATGCGCATAAACCTGCACTGGTAGTGGTTAAGATAGGTATTTCGATTTTAGTTTTCATAAGGTGAGTATAAATAACCTAAAAATTGAATAAAGAACGAAATAAAATTCAATTGGATTCAATTCCTTTTGTACTAGAAAAGCCTGCTTTATACGAAAACACGTAAGGATGTGTGCAAATTGCGGTTGTTGCTATTTCGACAATGGCCGTGTCTGGACATTTGATTTTCAATTCAATTTTGTGATCCTTTGTGCAATTCAATTAAATAGAATTAGGACGATTTGAACAGTAGAAATGAAAGAAATAATAAAAACAGAATCCGTGCGACATTTCCGTTTCCGGAATATAAAACACATGAAAACATTGTGCATTGGTGTATGCACGAGTATGTAGCATAGTGTTCCTGACTCAGTATTTCAAGTTCAAATGTAAGGTCTTTTAATATATATTTAAGGACTTTTCTCATCACATTATTTTTCACTTTTACTCATTAAAACTATTTGAACTTTAAAAAGTATGTTACGACTTAAATGAACTTGACTTACTATTTCATATACTAGTGCTATATTTTGTGATTATCATCAGATCTCTTATGAAGTTTTTGTGTGAATTTATGAGGAAAAACTCAACTGGTGTGCACATTACTTATATAAAAAAGGACTCATTTTTAGTGTTCAAGAGAATGAAAAAAAGCAAGAACTTAAGAATCGCTTATTTGCACAACGTTTTGCTTTGCTGACTGGCATTAAACATTTTCCCATCCGAGGAAACGGAAAAGGAAGTTTAGATTGGTTTAAAGCAAGTTAATTTTTTTGTGAAAAATAGAATTCTACTATTAATATTATCTTATAGGATTTAAGTTAGTTGAATTGTTGCTACATGGAGTAGTTACAAAAAATGTTGAAAATATAAATCACTATTTAATTTCATTACCTATCATTTTGTTTTAAATTATTTCTTTTAAATAAATTATTATTAAAATAATAAGCCATATACAATGAACTCAAAAAAATAAGATTTTTTTTTAAAATTTTTGCATTATAATTTATCTTGTTTTATGTATGGGAACGAACAATCTTCATTAGATTAGACTTATTGGTCTAATGTGTAACCATACAAATAAGGATAGTTTTACAACCATTTGCAATTTTTAATAAAGCTTAAAATGCTATTTAGGGAGAGGTTTTATGTGCTGAGGAGTGATAAAATAGATGGAAAATACTTTTTTCACTTTTCTTACAGTTACAGTAGAAATCATTGAGAGAAAAATTAATTCATCTACTATAACTGGCAGTTACAGTTACTCTTCATCAAATCTATTATCAGACTAATATCTCCATAGGACATTCCAATTAGATAAAAATATTTTTTTTTTATTTAAAGAGAGTCAAGTTGCATACAAAATTTCTCTTATATATTATAAACAATTTTTTTATTTTCCGTCTGATTTGTAGTCACACAATTTTTGCGTCGTTCCACAAATTTTTGTTTTGATGATACTTATTCATTTTTATTCAATGTAAAAAGTTGTCTGTCTTTTGTGATTAGCTGATAACTACCATACTTGCATAAGCGTCGAACTGTACGAGCTTTTCTCTAATATTGTTATTTACCGAAAAACATTCAGACGCTTTGCTGATTTGGTGGTGTTATGGGATGGATGGATGCCAATGTCCTAAGGCTAAAGGTGTTAGATAAAGATAAAGTTGTGGAAAGATAAAGTTGTGGAACCTCTAACAGCTCTTGGTATAGATGACTGGACAAGGTCCAGGAGTAGCGTCCTGTTTTTTCGTGAAAACTAAAAACGTGTTATTATGTTGAAACTGTTTTGAGCCAGTACACTTAAGCACTTATACTCTTTTTTAACTCGAGGTATTTTCAAAACCCCTCTTTACACCTTGACTAGGTTATTGTTTATCACTTCCTCAGACTAAGCTAAGTTATGGCTAATTAAGAATACAAGTTTTTGGCCCCATGCTCCACTGGGATATAAGGATAAGAGAGAGAGAGAAGAATGCAAGTAATTATTTTAAAATGAAAATAATTTTTGAAATACAGTATTATAATGTTTTGATTTTTGGAGTTGCTTTTTTAAATTTTTCTTTAAGCTTAATAAAATTTGTTTAAAATAAAAGAAAACTATTTTTTTAAGTAAAGTTAAATTATAGTTTTAAAAGAGGTATTTCGAACAGTAGTGAACTACAACAATAAAAATTCATTTTATATTATTTTAATTAATTGAATTTTTGGCTGACCATACAGCTGTTTCGAGTATTGCCAAATACCCATCATCAGTGGTCTTGGAAATAATTCTTATATTTAATTATTCGTCAATAATTTTTTTTGAGACTGCAAGTACCAGGAATCGAACTCGTGTCCTGCCAAATTTGAAGCTCAGAGTCAGCGCACCTTAACCAACTGATCTAAAGCCATACTTGACTATTATGTTCGCACATTTTTTTGGAGTTTTGTTAATTTGTTGTTAATTTAATTTGTTGTTGTGAATTCAATTGCTGTGTTTATATTAGAACGAAATCATAATAATAATAAGAATAGTTGAATTAATTAATTATATTTATGTTATTTTTAATTGTTAAATTTCAATATTATTCTGCATGTAGAGGCATTATTTGTTGCGTGATTCATATATTCTTTCTTATGTATAAAACCAAATCTAGAAACGTAATATTGGAAAAGTCATCATAATGTTGTAGTTTTAATTAATAATATATTATTTTTTTAACTTTTCAACATATTTTATTACTCTATAAGTAAATTCAGAATTTTTGTTACATGTAATTTTCTCTATGCTTTCTCAACAGATAATTTCATTAGCAATTTATAGCATAAGGCTCAAGTGTAAACATTTACTTCTGAACAACTAAAGTTGCAATTTAATTGTTTTATTGGAATACAAAAATCATTTCGTACAAGGATTTTCATGTAATAAAAGCTCTCATGTAATAAAAGTAGGATGTTGCCGCAGTAAATAAAGTTATTTTTTAATTATTTTTGCTTGAGGTCTCATTTGTGCAAAGGAAATTTTATTAACAATTTACCGAAGTGCTTGGTAGAATGAACATAAAAATACTTTGTAGTAATTTGTGCTTTAAATTTAAATATTAAAAATGTAAAAATATTCCTGAAAAATTGTGAAGTGCAATAATATTCTGTTACATAAATACTGCTAATAGACGAGAGATAAGGATATTGCTCACATAATAACAGATCTAATTTCATGCAAACAATTTAATAATAATAAGCTAAAATGAAATAATAATAAATATAATAATGAATTTGCTGCCAATGTGGATAATAATAATGATAAAATAAAATAAAAGCAGTGGAGAGAGGAGAAGGGAAAAAGAGAAGAGAGGAAAAAAATAATAAAAATGGGAAAATGGTGAAATTATGGTGACAACAACGATAACAGCAATGAAAGCGAAGATGATGATAATGTCGGTGACAGCATTTAACCAAAAATTTACCATATAAAATATCTTTGCGATAATAATAACAACAACAAAAACAACAACAACAATATGATAAGGATGAAGAAGAAGAGGAAGATTCAAATTGAATTTATTATTAGGTTTACTGTCACAGACAAAAGATGCTTAAAAGTCTCATGAATAAGCAACAAGTAAGAAGCAACATGTGACAGCAAAGAACAACAAAAAATATTTTAAGGACGAAAATGGGGAAGGGAAGGAAATATAAGAGCTACAATATTACAATAAGTTATTTGCATTCTTTTAAGGAGGAAAATATAAACGCGAGTTGGAGAATTTTCGTGAAAATGTAGTGAAAAGAATGATAATAATAATTTATTCAAATCTGAAATGGTAGAAAAAATGTATTTTTCATTTTTTTTTTTTTGGGGTTTATTTTTTACTTTTATGCTTCGAAACATTTAAGCAAAGTATTTTCTTTTTGTTATTATTTTGTGGGTAAATACTGTTAAACGTAGTAGTGAGGGTTGTGCTCATAAAGAACTTTTGGAATAATGTAGAGCCATACATAGGTTGTTTTGGAAATATAATCAATATAATATATTGGAGTTTTTAAACAAATTTCATTTTAACTTTTAATGAGAACAGAAATGCAAGTACTTTTAAGTAATACGAAATCAATTAACTACGTAATTTATTGATTTACATAATTTTAAAACAGTTTGATCCCATAGGGTAAAAATACAGGATTTTAACACTTGTATAATTCAGAATGATATCATAAATATATGATCGCCAAAATGTATCCAGTCACAGTGCTACATCGAGATTTTTTATTGTCTTCTATATTAACATATGACTTGTATAACAATGTTTTAGAAAGTTATGTCTATTTCAATAGTGCAATCAAGGATTTTATTTGGATTTTATTTAAGTACTATTGTACTATGGTACCAAAGGACTCTTCTGGCCGTTACTGCACCGGCTGTTTGGCGATTTCATGTCAATAATTTTAATAATAATTTAAGTAGAAGTATTTGATTTAGTTGTAAATGTGCATTTATCAACATTATAATTAAAACATATTTAAACATAACATAAAGTTTAATGTGACATTGTTCCTTATAACTTTCTCATATGTAATGTTATTTATAATGTCATATATATGACGATGTAAGTACCATAACTAGATACCTATGCTAAAACGATATTGTGAATCACTCAATTGTTAACAATAATAAAGTTACATTAAATTATTTATTATAAATTATTATAAAATTTCTTTATCAATAAAAAAAAACAAGTTCTGCGCTGCATATTCCTTTTTTATGACGTGAACAATTATATATACGTTTAATAATTCACTACGTCAACGTTTTCTTTAAACATAGTTTTATTAACTTTAAAAAATGTTTGAAGGTTTTTAAATTAATTAAAAATGAATCTCCTAGTTAGTTTCGTTTTCTAATTCTCTTTCTCCAATAGTTCTTATCTTGACTTTATCTGATATTTATCTTGATCTTTATATATATATTGAGGGACGTTTTGACAGTGCACCGTCCAGCAAGTGGCCTTACTGTAGTGAAGGATTAGCAGAAGTAGACCACGAAACGACTTGGGTCCTTTTTCCTCCTTCGATTCTCGGATGTCGTTATTGAATTAAAGCTAGAGAGGTTTCTATTCGCATAACTATATCTTTTGTTATTGCAAGCAGCTCATTTGGCTTGAGGTTGCCTGGCAAGTCATCACCAACACAATGGTGTCCCAAGACAGTTATTTTGATCTTAGTGCCAGATATTATTAAGATTGAGACAATCTCTATTTTTTGTTATTTAATATAAAAATAAGATTGTGATAAATGGCAAATTAAGTCAATCCTGTGCGAATATGATGTTATATAAAACCTAAAATGAATTTCAAAGTGGCGAAGTAATAGAAAATCTTACAGATATATTTTGTTATAAGTTATAACAAATAAATGCTTGTAATCATAAACTTTTTTATATGATTAAAATACAAAACAAATATTTTATGTAATATTTCTTGTTTAACATACTAGTATTTTTCTTATTTAAAAATTCCACGTCTGAATATATATGTGCATATATAACAATTTTGCTATACATTTCATTTGCGGCTTGTTAACAACTCCTTCAACAATTTCAGACATATGTTCTGAAATATTATACGCAATTGTTATATCTTATTTTGTAAATGATGTGGCATCTCTTCTCAAGAACAACAATAAAATTAGCAAAATAAACTGCAAGACAAAAGCAACAGTTGTGTTTTGTAAGTGGTAAGAAGTTTTCATGGTTGTGCACATCCTCAGCAATGCAGAAAGTTGCAAACAAAATCGGATATGAAACTTTTAAACTTCATATCATGAAGTTGGAAGGAAAGTAAATCTGTTGTATTTGCTTCTCATACAATTTCCATATGACACTTGAGAAGCTTATAAAAGTTTGTGCAATTCTCATATCACAACATCTGGCAACGTACGTAAGTGCTTTGGAAAAAGTTGCACTTGTAATTTTATTGTGTGATTGGGTGGTGAAAATGAAAGTGTGACACATTTTCTGTCAATAGTATGAGTTTGTGTAAAAGAAGTTTTTTAAATTAATGTTTTTTTAATAGAATAAATATAATTCTGAAATATATAAATTTTGTCATGTTAAGTATTTCCAATAAGTTTTTGAAAATGTTAATTGAAAATGAAGAAAAAAGATAGATACAGTAGTTATATGTTAGATCTAATTAGACTTTTTGTACCTTGGCTTTATAATGAGCTAATTAAAATGTGAATTGGTATTTAGACTCTATTATGAGCAAGTACATCTTCTAAGAAGAGAGCCACTTCAAAATATCTTAGTAAATAGCTTAGTTTGTATTAAAGCGGATTATTAAAAGGGCAAACGCACAAATTGTTGATGTAATTTCATTAGAATTACTCAGCCAAGTTATAAACCGTGATGTATATTCAAATTTTTTTTAGATTGGATGAAATGCATGTAGTAGCAGAGTTAGGAGCTGGCACAGTGGGGCGAAATATATAAATGCAGCAAGATTTAAGACAACAAATAGTTTTTATTAATTCTTTTTAATTTCAATAAAACTTAAATTATAAAGCCTATATAAAACTTTTTTTTTACTGTACGTAAACAGTATGTATTCTGTAAACAATTTGAAAATATGTTGAATCCATCTATATATATTGTAATAAATTATCAAGGAAATAAAATAAAAAAAAAATATATGTATATATTGTACATAAATACGCAATAAATATGCTGAATAATGAAACCAGCTAAAAAATTATATATGTCGACAAACTAATAACTATACAAGCACTTCGTTTTTAAATCGACACCTTGGCAAAGTATTTGTCTACCAAAGCGCAAAACCCTCTTAATGACTGATGGCAAAATGGTGTTCTATTTAATAAAAATGTTAAAAATATTTGGATAGTTAAGTACTGATAAGTACTCCTTAGACTTTTCTTCATAGCATGATTATATTTCTGTTTGAAACTTATAGGAACAAAATTATTTCGATAATACAGATTGTTTGTATCTAGAGATATATATAAATTAACAATAAAATAATTAAACGGATTGAAATGCAGTTCGGTTCGCTGATTCAAAAATCTAGTATGTCATCTATTATTAATAAGTACTTCTACAAATACTTTTAAGTGAATTTAAATTAACATTCATTGCTAAGGTGTTTGACATATTAACTTTTTTTAATAGAGAGATTAATGATATCTGATTTATTTTACGATATTGATATCCACTTCGATGATGATGGAGGTTACAGTTAAATTTTTTATATGTTAGCTAAATGTAATTAAAAACATTTATTGACTATGGACTTGGTAGGAGATGGGCCTAGATATCCTACATAAAAGAGAAAGCCTTTGATTTGTTACTTAGAGTAATTTAGTTTGAGGTCGGACTGCCCTAGTGTTACTTAATCGTACATTGAGATCTTATACTATGTTTTATGTTTTTGAAAATGACATAATATGTAGAATTCAAAATGTTGATAATATCTGTCTCTCTAAAGTGAAAGAAACTAATATTCATGATTAAATTAAATAGTGATATATAAGATCTGACATGATCTTATATAAAAGGGATTATAAAATTAATGTTTGGGATTATTTTCTATTCAGTATATTTACTTTTATTAATTTCAAACTACATATGTTGAGCTTATGAACATAAGTCCTTTTTCTTAATATTTTAGAAATTCTTAGTTGAAAATATATTTTCTCTACAATGGCAGCGTGTTAGCTATAAATTACATAAGTTATAATATTGAAGTAACAGTTACTATATGTTTGTTCATTATTCTTCGCACAGAAGGAAACATACTTTTAATAGTATTTATTTGAGCATCGCAGGATGTAGCTTACACTTGAAATTACTTCCTTGTAATATTATGATGTTTTCCATTCGTCGGTCTTGCATCTATACATCCATACACTTATAAATTTCACTTTCACTTTCTCATTTTTTAAGCCACTTGCATGAGCAGTTTTTCCACTGCAAATAAAGGTAATAAATGAATAAATCCTTTAAAGGCAACAAGCGAACTTAATAGCTTTCTTCTGCGGCGTTTAAATTGCCTTTGAGTATTTTCTTCTAAAGAAACCTTTTATAACAAATTGACTTAATGAATGCACACGGATTTTGGTTAAATTTTCTGTCTAGCAATCATCAAGGTAAATGTTATTAGTGTAATGTTATTATCACGCAAGCTTTCAGATTCAATTTAAGTCAAATTTTAGATTGTTTTCCACATGTAAGCAAAGTTTGCAAGTTAGGAAAATAACTTAATTGGCTGCAAGGAAGAAAATAAGTAGGATCTAATATAATAATTATAATATCAAAGTGAATTTTGATATTTAATTCTTAGTCAATATATTATTTCTTGTTAAAAAATATAGAGTTTACTGGTTTCAAATGTATTTAACTACTAATGAAGTACTTTGAAAATTACCTGCAATTGCTTTTCATATTTTTTTATTACCACTAGAGCCATTGTATAGACGTAATATACTTATGTGAAAGAAATTAATTGATCTACTATTTGCAAAGGAAATAGAAAAATGCATAGAAATTGAATAGCTTCCACTTAATTTCTGGCTCAATTGAGTTAATTAGCACTTGTTTATGTACGAAGGACTTTTAATAAAAAATTGCTAAGATAAATTTAAACCTTACTTTAAAGTAAAAAAACAAAATCCTCTTAAATATTTTACAGAAGTAAAGAATTTCTTTATATTAAATAAGAAAATCTATGTTTTACATTTATATTCATTAAATAATTATTTATTAAACACGTGCACTTTATGTGACACTCTTTGCAATTTATAAATTTAATTTTAAATGAAAGCAACTTGAATAAAAATATTTCTTCAAAT